>NC_071092.1:49637819-49937819 GCF_027358695.1 Spea bombifrons
GGCGCGGGGCATCAGCTGGCCCCAGACGCAGAGAGGAATGATGGTGGAGCGGCCGTGCCCCAAGGGAACTCGCGGTAGGTCTCCGCTCGGCGTCCGGGGGTCGGCGTCCGGCTCGGTGTCCTGGGATTGGGAGGCTTCGGAAAGCCGCGCCGTGTGTCGCCCGCGCCGTGTGTCGCCCGCGCCGTGTGTCGCCCGCGCCGTGTTTCGCCGGCGCCGTGTGTCACCCGCGCCGTGTGTCGCCCGCGTCGTGTGTCGCCCGCGCCGCTGACTCTAATCGCGGATTCGGGGGTCTCGGGTTCTGATTTTGTGTTTGTTTAACCCTCGAAGGGACGGCTTCTTTCCTCTGCGTGATCGCCAGCGGGACGTGGAGGGCGAGCGGCCCCGACCTCAGTAACTGCACCTCTCACTGGGTGAACCAGCTGGCCCAGAAGGTTTGTGAATAATTACTAGGGGGGCTTTGGCTTCACGCCGGTTGCACCGAAGCCTCCGTGTCTCCAGTCCTCTGCTGTGAAATCTCACGGCCGGCGGCTTGTTTTCTGCCGTTACAGATCCGGAGCGGGGAGAACGCGGCCAGCCTGGCCAACGAGCTGGCCAAACACACGAAGAGCCAGGTGTTCGCGGGCGACGTGAGCTCCTCCATCAGGCTCATGGAGCAGCTGGTGGACATACTGGACGCCCAGTTACAGGAGCTGAAGCCGAGCGAGAAGGACACGGTCGGACGCAGTTACACCAAGGTAGCCCCGTGGCTCCGCGCGCACGCTCTGTATAGAAAAGGCATAGAAATGCCCCGGGCCGGCGGCCGATGACTTTGGAGGTGGGGTTGCGCTGAGTGCCGAGTTGTTCCGGAACGTTCTTTGGCAGATCAAACACTCATGCGTTATCGATGGCGGGATTCGGGCAGTGTGTTAACCCTTTGAACGCTGACATTTAGAAAGCTTTATAATTGCTGCTAATCGGACTTTTATTCTAACATTCTGATTTTCTTTTTAAAAAGCTTCAAAAGCGAGAGAAGACATGCAGGGCTTACCTTAAGGTATCGCTTCTCCCGTGCCGCCCCCTACCACCCCTACCCGCCTCCGCCCCCTAACACCCCTACCCGCTTCTGCCCCCTACCACCCCTACCCGCCTCCGCTTCCCGCCACGCTTTCCCGCGTTCATCCTGCATGCCGATCAGTCTTTGATAAGCCATCTGGTGTCGGTGGCAGCTCGGCCCCCGCAGACAGGGGGCGCTAGATCAGACCTTTCACTGAGGGGGTCTGTATCAAAGACTGTGGCCCCCGTGTATCTGCATGCGTTCTCCCGGTCATTTAGCTTCACGCCGGCCGTATTCCCCGTGTGATCGGCCCCTGTTCGGCCCGCACCCCGTGGCACGACGGACTCTTTCTCTTGGCCTCAAGTGACTTCTGTGGATTCAGAAAAGCCCCGATAAAACGTTAAATCAAACGCCAACTTCCCCGATGCAGACGGAACAATTCCCTTCCCGGCGACAAAGGATTCCTCCGAAGCGTTTTAGTGACTAACGAAGCCGGCCTCCGAAGACCGATTTCTGTCCCACTTCAGTTAATGGCTGCAGACGTATCGGCTGGAATGCTCTCCTGTCCTACTTCCTGTTAGAAACGGGGAGGAAAAAACACTCTCAGGCCACTTTGCAGCATTGTCTACCTGGAGCCTGACTATGCGGGCAGAAGCAGGATATTAAGATGGATTAAAGCTAATTAATCTTTCCTTCCGAACGTCGTCTTTCTCCTCCGTTCTTCGGCGGCTTTGTCCGGTGGTGAAGAGGCCGCTGTCCTGGGGGGCTGTTTTCTTTCGCAGATCTTCTCAGGTTTCCGCTCTTTGGATTTTTCTATAGTTAGTGATTGGGGAGGCCGAGATGCCGGGGCAAACGTTTGTCTTTGGAGCCCGAATTGGTGATTAAAACACAAACAAGCCCGGCGGTCCGGGTTCGGCCCGTCCCCCGGAGCCTCGTGGCCGCCGGTGGCACCTATGAGCTGCTGGCGGATCAGTGGACGCTTCATTTATTTATAGCCGATCGAGCATTCGGACCCCCGGGTTAAACGCGCATTGATGACGTTCTGGAGCGGCTGATGGGTTTATTTTCCTTCTCGCGCATGTTCCTTGTATTTCCAGGCCTTGATTTTATGTTGCAAATCTTCCTTTTGTTTGGGGTAAAATGCTTTTGTTCAGGGATTGTGTGTTTTTGGCTGGCGTGGGGGATCTGACGCGGGTTTCTCCGTGTCCTCAGGCCATCGTGGACACCGTGGACAATCTGCTGAGACCGGACGCGCTGCAGTCCTGGAGAGACATGAATTCTTCGGAGCGAGCGCACATCGCCACCATGTTACTGGATACTCTGGAAGAAAGTGCCTTCATCTTGGCGGACAACCTCGTGGACCCGACGCGCGTCTCCATGCCCACAGAAAACATTAGTGAGTGCCCCGGGGGGCTCGAGGAATCTGTGTGGGGCGCGTTTACTAAGTGGGGCGCGTGCATTTAAAAGCAATAAGGGGTGTTTGGCTTTACTGGCGTGGCGGGGGGGTGATACTCGTGCGCTGCGTGGCCGTCCCTGTTCCTCCCCAGTGACTGACGCATCGTAACGCACTCTGTGGGGGTGTCCGTGGCCCCTCCCTCTGTAAGCCGCAGTTACATTTTTTATATATTTCCCTTTTCTCTTCGTTCTGTCCGCATTCTGTGAGAAATGCGAGAGAAACGCGGGAGATTGTGGATTAACCCTTTCTGTCAGCGCCCAGTAACTGTAAGCTGGGGGAATGGAACTGGCTTCATGTAAATCGAGTTCTCCGAGCGGCCAGAACCCGGCCCTGTGTCCTTTCTAATGGCCGTTAGACCCTCGCTGCGGGCCGCGCTCCCTCTCAATGCGCTTTCACTTTGTCTCGCGCACACAGCTCCGTCGCGCATGTCCAACAGACGTATAAAGACCGCATTGTGCCGGCCCCGCGTTTCATTTCTCTTTTCTTGTTCCCGATTTACTAGTCCTAGAGGTGGCCGTGCTGAACACAGAGGGCCAGGTGCAGGAGCTGAAGTTTCCCCAGGGCAGTAAAGGAGGCAATTTGATCCAGCTCTCCGCCAACACCGTCAAACAGAACAGCCGGAACGGTGAGTCCCCGACACGTGAAACGCGCCCGGCCTGCAACCGCGGCGTGTCCTTTGTTAGTAAATGCGCTGCGGAAACATCTGTACGGCGGCTCCGGTTTCCTGCTAGAGATAATGGGGCGGAATAAATGGCTCCTTTCAGCAGACTTTGCTTCCTTGATGCAGACGAGTTCCTTGCTAAGGATTTCTTTTCCACGTTGTTCCAGGACACGCAAAGTTTGTGTTTATTATGTACAAAAGCCTCGGCCAGTTCCTGAGCACGGAGAACGCGACCATAAAGCTGGCGCCGGAATTCGCCGGCCGCAATAGCACCATCGCCGTGAACTCGCACGTCATCGCGGCCTCCATCAACAAGGAGTCGAGCCGCGTGTACCTGACGGACCCCGTGTACTTCACCCTGGAGCACATCGACGTGAGTCCCGACCCCCCGACCCCGGAAAGCTCTGCGGAGCGTTTATCAGCCAGCCAGCGATTGCTAGAACTTAATGAATTATTATTCTTAATGAGAACCGATTCGGTGATCGTCGTGGAAACGAGTCGGTTTCATTTACCGGTAACGTTCGCAGCGGGACAGCCGAGGCCCGACTCCAATTACTCTTTGTTGGCAAATCTAGGGAAATGGGGGGCATTTAACGAACATCCGCTAATTGAACGATTTCCCCGAATCCGAGTCCTCGTTCCTTTCAGAAATGGTATTTTTTAAGAGCTTCATTCTGGGTTCAGGAGGAGACGGTGAGGGCCAAGGGTACGGCTTGGTTTATAAACGTGTGTCTCCCGCCAGGCGTATTCAAAGCTCTGCCCGGTGTGCCGGCAGTGTACCCCGCGTCCCGGCAGTATACCCCGCCTCCCGGCAGTGTACCCCGCCTCCCGGCAGTATACCCCGCGTCCCGGCAGCCTGCTGTATAGAAGCCGGCGGTTACCGCGTATGGTTCATGCGCTACGCGCACGCTTGGACATGCTGGGGATTTAAAGACGCTGCCGGTGTCGGCTAACAGTCCTTTGGCCTTCTCTCCTTCAGCCCAATAATTATTTTAACGCCAACTGCTCGTTCTGGAATTACTCGGAGCGGACCATGATGGGGTACTGGTCCACCCAAGGCTGCCGGCTGGTGGAAACCAACAGAACGCACACAACCTGCGCCTGCAGCCACCTAACCAACTTCGCCATCCTGATGGCGCACCGGGAGATGGCGGTGAGTACGGGGGCTTTACCCGGAGATAAGGGGGCCACGTCTGTCTTATCACTTTGTCTCTTCGCTCGCCCCCCGGAGATGTCGCTGAACGAGGTCTTACACCATGCGCTCCGCGGAGTGTAATATCAGGCGTAATAACCGCCGCTCGGTATCTTCCAAAATGCAGCTTTTTAAATGCCCTTTTTTTTTTGCTTTTTTCAGTTCAAAGACCCCGTCCACGAGCTGCTCCTGACGGTCATCACGTGGGTGGGCATCGTGATCTCGCTGATCTGCCTCGCCATCTGCATCTTCACGTTTTGCTTTTTCCGCGGCCTTCAGAACGACCGTAACACGATTCACAAGAACCTCTGCATCAATCTGTTCGTTGCCGAGTTCCTCTTCCTCGTCGGCATCGACAAGACGGATCACGCGGTGAGGCCTTCGCTGACCGCGCGGCTGCTGTGGTTTATTGTGGGCATTGAACCGGTTTTATTAGAGATGCGGTGAAGACCCCGCCGCGTGCTGTTAGAGAGGAGGTTACCGCGGGAAGCTGAATATTGGGGTCTGCGTTAAAGTGGGGTTCTGTCTCTTTTCCGTAGATCGCGTGTCCCGTCTTTGCGGGTCTTCTGCACTTTTTCTTCATGGCTGCCTTTGCTTGGATGTGTCTGGAAGGAGTGCAGCTCTATCTCATGCTGGTGGAAGTGTTTGAGAGCGAGTACTCCAGGAGAAAGTATTACTACGTGGCCGGCTACCTCTTCCCTGCGACCGTCGTCGGCGTCTCTGCGGCCATCGACTACAAAAGCTACGGCACCGAGAAGGCGTAAGTAACCGGCAACGAGGGGGCTGCCCGGCAACGAGGGGGCTGCCCGGCAGCGAGGGCGTTTTATTTTACGTTTCTTCTGGCTCGTTATCTGTAGCACCGATCCGAGATCCTGCGCCGCCGATCCGGCGTCCTGCGCTGCCGAAGAATAAAACAAAGCATCCCGACAGCCTGGGGGGCAATGGGCCGGGGGTCTCAGAAATAAGAATTGTGTATGGTTACTTCTCCGGGTATTAATGCCGTTTTCTCCTCCTTCCGAAGGTGTTGGCTGAGGATTGACAACAACTTCATCTGGAGCTTCCTCGGCCCGGTTGCTTTCATTATCCTGGTAAGAAATTTTCCTTCTTGTAGAAAAATCTCCCCCGCCGGCTAAATGTATTTATTGGGATCCCCGCCGCCCGCCCGCCGGCCGTTCCCGGGGAGACCTCGGCCTTCGCTTCTCGCTAACGGGCCGCTAAACGCAGGATAGGAAGCCGGACTTCCCAAACCGGCCAATCACTGAAGGTTTATAAATCTAAAAACCGGTGCAAAGCGCAGAAATACAGGGAGGCTCCGTTGGTTGCTATGGTGATAGCTCCCTGTTTACTGGTTTCCGTCGCGGTCGCTGCGTTTATTTTGAGCCGCTCAGGAAATCGCGTCCTTTACACCTGTCCGTCTCCGGCTCCTTTGGGCCGGACTCGCCCCCTCAATAGTCACTAAAGATCGACTAAAACAAAAAGCAGGAGATTCCCCAAAAACGCCCCGAAGCGGATCGTCTGATGTGTAAAGCCTCGCCTGTCTCGGTGATGAATGTTTTTTTTTAAGAGATATCCGCCCGGAACCCGGTTATTAATCTCCGCTGTTTGCGATAACGTCTCCGGACCGTTCAGCCGCTTTCCAGAAATGCCCCTTTTTTCAGTATTTTCCTTTCGTTAGCGGAAATCTTTTCTGCATAAAAAGGCGAGGAATCTGCTGAAATTTACCGGCTAAATAGTTTGGAGTGGAAGGCGTAGATCCCAAAAGCACACCGCAGCCGCTCCGGAATCTTCCGAGTCCCGAACATGTCTCCCCCTTATATTATCTGGGGATATAGTCTGCCGGTTCCGTGTATTATCCGGGGATATCGTGCGCCGGGTTCCGTGTATTATCCAGGGATATCGTGTGCCGGGTTCCGTGTAGTATCTGGGGATATAGTGTGCCGGGTTCCGTGTAGTATCTGGGGATATAGTGTGCCGGGTTCCGTGTATTATCTGGGGATATCGTGCACCGGGTTCCGTGTATTATCCGGGGATATCGTGTGCCGGGTTCCGTGTATTATCTGGGGATATAGTGTGCCGGGTTCCGTGTATTATCTGGGGATGTAGTGTGCCGGGTTCCGTGTAGTATCTGGGGATATAGTGTGCCGGGTTCCGTGTATTATCCGGGGATATCGTGTGCTGGGCTCCGTGTATTATCTGGGGATATAGTGTGCCGTTTCCGTGTATTATCTGGGGATATAGTGTGCCGGTTCCGTGTATTATCCGGGGATATTGTGTGCCAGGTTCCGTGTATTATCCAGGGATATTGTGTGCCGGGTTCCGTGTAGTATCTGGGGATATAGTGTGCCGGGTTCCGTGTATTTTCCGGGGATATCGTGTGCCGGGTTCCGTGTAGTATCTGGGGATATAGTCTGCCGGTTCCGTATATTATCCGGGGATATCGTGTGCTGGGTTCCGTGTATTATCCGGGGATATCGCGTGCCGGGTTCCGTGTAGTATCTGGGCATATAGTCTGCCGGGTTCCGTGTAGTATCTGGGGATATAGTGTGCCGGGTTCCGTGTAGTATCTGGAGATATAGTCTGCCGGTTCCGTGTATTATCCGGGGATATCGTACCGGGTTCCGTGTATTTTCCGGGGATATCGTGTGCCGGGTTCCGTGTAGTATCTGGGGATATAGTCTGCCGGTTCCGTATATTATCCGGGGATATCGTGTGCTGGGTTCCGTGTATTATCCGGGGATATCGCGTGCCGGGTTCCGTGTAGTATCTGGGCATATAGTCTGCCGGGTTCCGTGTAGTATCTGGGGATATAGTGTGCCGGGTTCCGTGTAGTATCTGGAGATATAGTCTGCCGGTTCCGTGTATTATCCGGGGATATCGTACCGGGTTCCGTGTATTATCCGGAGATATCGTGTGCCGGGTTCCGTGTATTATCTGGTACCAGGCAGCGGAGGTTGACCGGGTTTAGGGTGTTATGTGCTAAGCCGGCAGACGCTGGAAGCCGCCGGCTCGTTCCGAGGCTCCCGCGGCTGGCGGGTTATTATATCTATGAAGAGGGAGCATGTAAGTACGCGGCGGCGGGAAGCCATTATCACGCCTGGAATGCTTTAATGAAAGCTTAGATCATGACACGTCAGGAACGGTTCTTATCACTCGGACGGCTCCATCTGCGTCGTTAATTATTCATTCGGTTCACGAGGAGTTCAGACTCGCGCTCGGGAACCTGCTTCGGAGAAACACCTCTTTGCTTGCGGGTCCCGGCGAGGGACCGTCTTCCGCACGGCTCGCTGCGCACGGATCCGGAGACCGGCCCGCTGGAGAACTCTCCGGGGAGGACTAATCGGGTCAGAGCACGAGCTTTCTCCCCCGTCTTATGAGATCCGTGTCGGCACCGCGGGCTGCGAGGAATGAATTTTTAACGGCAGAGCTCAGGCAGACATGATTCGATTGAGCAGGTCGATGGCTCCGAAGCGCACGACATACTCTGGCTGTACGCGGTGAGACGCGGAACGCGCCGGAATCTCAGCTTTCTGAACTGCGTGGATAGACATAAAAAATAATAGGCCTTCGGCTCGCTGTTTAGACCACCGGGCCCCATTTTTACCTCCGGCTCATAAATTCACTTAAACGAGAATTTTGGGGAAATATCTCTGCTTTTCTCGATGCTTTGCGGTCGCAGTGTTTGTGATGCGGGAGATCTCCTGCGGCTCCGCGGTGGCCCGTAACGCCCGTCCGGTGGATCTCCTGCGGCTCCGCGGTGGCCCGTTACGCCCGTCCGGTGGATCTCCTGTGGCTCCGCGGTGGCCCGTTACGCCCGTCCGGTGGCTCTCCTGCGGCTCCGCGTTGGCTCTCCTGCGGCTCCGCGGTGGCTCGTTACGCCCGTCCGGTGGTCGCCGAGCGGGGGTCTCGGTATCCGGAGTGAAGGAGGATTTATTTCTCCCCCTTTAGCTCGTCATTAAAATCGTTGTTTTCCTGAATTTCATGGTTAAAGCCCCCAGTTTGAGCCCACTGGTATTAACCCCTCGACGTCATGTCTGTGTGATTATGGTGGGAGCGGCATCGGCCCGGGCTCTCCGTGGACCCCGCATTCCTCTTATTCTGTGAAGGATTTGGGGGGGGGGCATTATTCTGGGGACGTCTCTTTATTTCCGTCCCTTTTTCTTCCCCGTTTTATTGGCCTCGCGTTCCTTTTCACCGGACCCCCGTCTCCTCGTCCCCCCCATCCCCCCGTCTCCTCTGTAACGGAGTTAAATGCTCGCGTCTCCGTTTGTTCGGCACACTGTGTTTGAACCGTATTAATAATGAACGTTCCCAGGGAGAGACGAGATTGGGGGCGACGTTCCGCGCGCCCGGCCCGCTTCCCAGAGGGAATGAGCTCCGCAGCGAGCAGCGCTTCTCGTGTTTACGGTAATTCCGGGCACTTTGGGCTTTATTCTGAGAAATGACAGGTTTATGGTGTAACCGCCCCCCCCTTCATCCCGCGGCCCCCAATAGACGTTCTGTGCTTTTACTTTGGTGTTTTTTCCGGTTATTATTTTATGAAAGTTTTTCTTCTTCAGCAGGATTTTTGTACAGATTGTAATATTGCAAATGTATTTATTTTCCTTTTTTCCTCCCCATCACAGCTGAATATCGTGTTTCTGGTGATCACGCTGTGCAAGATGGTGAAACACTCGAACTCGCTGAAACCGGACTCCAGCCGCCTGGAAAACATTAAGTAAGTGCCCCCCCCCAAAGGCGCTCGGCCGATGTAACGCGCCCCGGATCCAAACGCCGTGTCCGGCCAACGTTACACTCTTTCGGTGATGTCAGCGTGATGTAAGCGCAATGTCATGCGCGCCGATCAGTGCAGAACATTTGTTCTGGGAGATGATGCCAGTAAATGACATTAATTAAAGCTCTCCATGGAAACGGGGTAATTTCATTTGCATTTAAAATGCCGTTGGGGACGATGATCTCGAGGCCGATATCATTCCGTTGGGTTTGTTTAGTTAAATGACTTTCTGATGTAGGGACTTCCTGCCGTCCCGCGGGGATGCTCTCCATTACTGTTGTTAACTTGTAGATTATCTGTTGTCTCCGTTCTAATTAAAGAAACGCTTGCCCCGTGAGCTCCGCTTGGTCCCGTCCGTGTTCCGTGTCTGCGGGTTCTCTGTCTGTGTTCCGTGTCTGCGGGTTCTCTGTCCGTGTTCCGCGTCTCCAGGTTCTCTGTCCGCGTTCCGCGTCTGCGGGTTCTCTGTCCGCGTTCCGTGTCTGCGGGTTCTCTGTCCGCGTTCCGTGTCTGCGGGTTCTCTGTCCGCGTTCCGTGTCTCCGGGTTCTCTGTCCGCGTTCCGTGTCTGCGGGTTCTCTGTCCGCGTTCCGTGTCTGCGGGTTCTCGGTCCCGTCCGCGTTCTGTGTCTGCGGGTTCTCGAGGTGCGTGGCTGCGTTGCATGGTGCATGATGGGAGTGAGCGTGATTTTTAGCCTTTTCTTTCTCTTTTTCCTCCCCGTCTCTTCTGCGCGCCAGTAATTACCGTGTGTGCGATGGCTACTATAATACCGACTTACCTGGGTAAGAGGAACCCTGACTTTGACACTTTTAACCCTTAAAACCCCAGAACCGCACTTTGCCCCTGTCACTCTCCCTCACTCTCCTCGCTTTAACCCTTTGTGTCCGTCGAGGCTTCTCTCGCTGCTCCGTTTCTAACTCTGTTATTTTTCTCTTCTGCTGGTAACGCTCTCTAGATACGAAGATAATAAACCTTTCATCAAGTAAGCGCATTAGCCGGATGTGGAATGCCCCTCCTCTATCTGTGTGCCCCATGCATGCGCTTCCGTGGCTTAATAACGTGGCTCGTGGGCCGTTTGTTCCGTGTTTCCATCTCACGGCTCCGTCACGTTAGTCGCTCGCTTTACTCGTTCATTTCCGCTTCTCTGATGAGACGCTGTGGATTTGCTGCAAATTGTAGACATTGTGTCAGGGCTCTGCCCCCCCGCGTCCCCCCGACCCTCCCGCATTCCCCCCCACCATCCAACATCCCGCAGCCACCAACAAACCAACACCCCCCCCCCCGGTTCTCCGACCTGTAAATAATAGAAAAGAATTTTGGGGTTTCTGTGATTTCCTCCTCGTTTTTTTTCTCGTGTCGGTTGGTCCGGTTTAAGGAATCCCGCTTGCAGCCGTCGCGTTGCCGTCGCCATTCATTCTCTTTCATTCATTCATTCATTCTCTTTCATTCATTCATTCATTCTCTTTCATTCATTCATTCTCTTTCATTCATTCATTCATTCTCTTTCATTCATTCTCTTTCATTCTCTTTCATTCATTTGGGTCCCGGGCGGTGAGGACCCCGATTCCGAGTCGCTCAGCAGTGAAATGGTTAAATCTCTCGTTTCTGTTCCTGACCCCGGCGGGCGATTCTCTTCTTAAACTTTTCGATATTTATTTTTTTTGCTCGTTTTCTGTTAAAGCCCTTTTTTAGCAGCCGTTGTCTCCGTGAAGTCGTTGATTTCCTTCCTGCTCATTCGCAGCCCCCCCGTAATGAAATCCTGAGTGGGTGGGTGTCGCCGGTGGGTTTGCGTCGCCGGTGGGCTGCGTTAGGTGGTCGCGCCGCGCATGTCTGACCGTTCCTCTCTCCCCGGTTCCAGGTCGTGGGTGCTCGGCGCGTTCGCCCTCCTCTGCCTGCTCGGCCTGACGTGGTCCTTCGGCCTGCTCTACATAAACGAGGAGACGGCGGTGATGACGTATCTCTTCACCGTGTTCAACGCCTTCCAGGGGATGTTCATTTTCATCTTTCACTGCGCCCTTCAGAAGAAAGTAAGTCTCTGGCGGCCCCTCGGGACCCCTCGGCAGAGAGGATCGCCCGCCGTGCTTGGATGAAGTTATTTTTATGTCGGAAAAATTCTGTCGGCAGCGAGAAATCGCGCTGTGAAATGGAAGTTGCGAGTGGCCGGTGGCTTCCGCGTAGCGACCGGTACGGCGGGGTTATTACGCGAGGCGCCTCTGATCGCTTCCCCCCCGGTTATCTGGTGTTCTGGAGCAGATAATATCCGTTACCCCGCGGGGGGGGGGGCATTTCCTCGATCCGTGACGTTATTAATGCGGTCGGCGCTGCTCGTTATTATCGGATTATTCAACTTTTAAGATCGCGTCTCTATTTATTTTTTTTTTTTTAAGTATTTTTAGTAACATACGGTAAATATTTGGGTAAATATTGGGCTGTTACGGGCAAAAGGTAGAAAACCGCAAAACCCGTTCTGCCCCAGAGGCTTTTACCTGTAAAGTCCTGTTAGATTGTCAGCTCCCCGTCCCGCCGGTGAGTTATCGGTGTTTGTCGCGGTTTTGTTGACAGGTGCGCAAGGAATACAGCAAATGCTTCAGACACTCGTACTGCTGCGGCGATCTTCCGACCGAGAGCCCCCACAGCGCCGTGAAAGCCTCCACCACCAGGACCAGCGCCCGCTACTCCTCCGGCACGCAGGTAACCCGGAGCCCGGCGGGGGTGTCTATTCCCGGCGGGGGTCTCCATTCCCGGCGGGGGTCTCCATTCCCGGCGGGGGTCTCTATTCCCGGCAGGGGTCTCCATTCCCACGGGGGACTCCATTCCCGGCAGGGGTCTCTATTCCCGGCGGGGCTCTCCATTCCCGGCGGGGGTCTCCATTCCCGGCGGGGGTCTCTATTCTCCTTTCACCGAATGGATTTAGTTTGAATGTCCTTTAATGCGTAGGATCACTCAGTGATGGGAGTTGTTGTTTAACCCTCGCTCGTCGCCGGCAGTCGTTCTAATCGTGTTTGGTGATTTTTCTGTAATAGAGCCGAATCCGGAGGATGTGGAACGACACGGTGAGAAAGCAGTCCGAATCCTCCTTTATCTCAGGTGACATCAACAGCACGTCGACGCTTAATCAAGGTAATTCAATCGAAATCAATGGATCGGCCCCTGTGATGGGGGACGTCGCTTATTACTCCCATTTCACTAATTATCTGATTGCGAAGCTGCAGCCCCCCTGCATCGCGATGCTGAGATAATACGGGGTCCTTTTCCCGGCTTCGGCAGCCGCTGGTATCGGTGGGGGGGCTTCGGCAGCCGCTGGTATCGGGGGGCCCATTGGGCAGTTGCTGGTATCGGGGGGGGGCCCATTGGGCAGTTGCTGGTATCGGGGGGCCGTTCAGCAGCCGCTGATTCCCTGTTTGTTTTTTTATTATTTGGGTTCAGAAGCGGCTTTTTATATTAAAGAGGAGAGGAACTTGGATCCGTGTTTGTTTAATGTTTTTGAACGTTTCATATTCTGTGCGGAGATAAACCTTTAGTGTTTTTATTCCATCCGTTAACGAGCGTCGGCAGAGATCCGGCGGGGGGGGGGGAATCTGTCGCATGGTTTGCTGCGGCCGCTGCATGTCTCTCGCATTATCTGTGCAAAGCTTCCCGGCAGATCGTCTTCACCGTCCCCGTCTGCTTTCTTCCAGACTTTCTTTCCTGTTTTTCACGCTTTTTATTAACACCGATGTTTCCCTCAGGGATCGGCCGCTCTTAAAATATTCATTAAGCTTTCAATTCCCCTCCGAGCAAAAAAATAATAAACGGCCAAAGGTTTAAGGAGTTTTTCCCGTTTCAGCCGCGACTTCGGGAAACCCGATAGTAATTTGTGGGAATTGTTGCGGAAATCACGAAATGTCGTCCTTTCCGTAAAGCGAAATTAGCGAAACTTTCCCTCAATCCTCCCGTTTCTCCGATATAAATCGGTTTCCGCCAGAGATAAACCCGGCAAAGGATCGATGGGGGGTAAAATTCCAACTTATGTCTCTCTTTCTCTTTGCTTTAGGAATGACCGGCAATTACCTACTAACCAACCCTCTGCTCCGACCACACGCCACTAACAACCCCTATAACACGCTACTGGCCGAGACGGTGGTCTGTAACGCCCCCTCCGCTCCCGTCTTTAACTCTCCAGGTGTGCTTCTCTCTCATTACTAGCGTGGAGCGCGTTTCCCGGCGGCCATTCTCCGTGTATATATATATAGATATGTGTGTATACGTGTATAGATATATGTATATACATCCTTCACACTAACGGACGCACGGCCCTGCGCACGGCGCTCCTCGGAAGCCGCACTATATTCTAGTCGATTTACGTTATAACCGTCCATGTTTCCAACACAGGTGGCATAAACCTTAATATACTATTTCAGGACTGACGGCTCTCGGCGCGAGCGCCCATCGCTCAGAGGTACTCGTCTCTGTCGCCGAACACGCTATACTATAACACGCTATGCGATAACACGTGCCGCCTAACACGCTATACTATAACATGCGCCGCCGAACACGCTATACTATAACACGCTATGCGATAACACGTGCCGCCTAACACGCTATACTATAACACACTATGTGATAACACGTGCCGCCTAACAGGCTATACTATAACATGTGCCGCCGAACACGCTATACTATAACACGCTATGCGATAACACATGCCGCCTAACAGGCTATGCGATAACAGGCAATGCGATAACTGGCTATGCGATAACAGGCTATGTGATAACACCCTATACGATAGCACGCTATGCGATAACACGCTATACTATAGTGCAGGTTTCCGCGGGGCGCGTGTCGCACCCGTGAGTCTCGTAGCGTTTTGTAACCCAGAAATGGTGCTTTTCGGTCAGAATGCGTGGTTACGGAGCAGGAATTTTGGTAAATGTGCGTTGCAGGAAATGCTGTTTTAACGTCCGTTTCTGCTCTTTGTCTCCTTTTTCTTTTGTGTTTTTCTGTTTCTTTTCCTCTTCTTTCTGCTTTCGTCTAGCGACCTACAGAGAGACAAGTATGGGAGTAAAACTTAACTTTGCCTATCAAATGTAAATTTTTTCAGCATGGTTTCTAACGGGTTCCTTTAAAACATTAGCGATCATTAACGGCTCAGCGGGCAAGCGGTTCACACAATGAAAGCCACAAAAGGACTCGCTTCGGATGGAATCCGTCGGGATTTTCCGCCTCTCGTATATTTGCGATGCTGAAATAATTTGCTGTTTAAAGAGTTCTGTCGAGCAGAAATGTTTTCTTTTTCATCGTTTCTTCGTTCTCCCGGTAATCTTGCTACAGGCTACGGAAAGACTGCGAGTGAAATCACCTGATCGCAGGCAGCGAAAAAACCCCAAACCCCGCTGCCGCTTCACAAAAAACAAACCTTTAGTGCTTTTACTCCCAAAATACCGAAATCTCCACAAAATCTGCAAACCTAATCCGGCTTTTAGTTACATTCTAAAAAAAGAAAAAGCCTTTGTAGCAAAAAAAGCCGTTTCTGTGTTTATTTTCTGGCGGAAACGCTCCGTTTTATTTCAGAGGATTTTCTTTCATACCGCGTGACACAGTATGTTGGCGATATGTTGGCTGCGTGGAGCCCTCGCTGTGTTCACGTTCATTTGAAGATCCTCCGTGTTCATCTCCTATCTCTCTGTTTCCATGATCCTCACGTGCTCCCGTTTCCGTGATCCTCACGTGTTCCCGTGATCCCATGTTCCCGTTTCCGTGATCCTCACGTGCTCCCGTTTCCGTGATCCTCACATGTTCCCGTTCACCATCGGCATGTCTCTCGTGTCATTCAGACCGCTCACCCCTCCGAGCGCATGGTGGGCAGCGGGAGAGCGTCCTCTGAACACCCACCTCGCGGGGAGACCCCCTTCCCATCACGCACCTCCATGCTCCATGATTTGCCGTCATTTCCGTGATCCGTGTTTACAGGAATCGCTGACATTTCTGCGTTTGACCTCCAGCCCTGGGGTTTAACCCCTTAATGCCCCACGTTCAGTGCCGTCACTGCGACTCGGTGAACATTAACCCCCAGAAGCCCGAGGCGGTGACTGCCGAGCGCAATATCCTCAAAAAAATAAATAAATAAATAAATAAAAAGGCAAAAATTGCAGATGGCTTTTTCTGGCGTTAACCTCTCTTTTGCTGAACCCTTTGCTCTGAATACTTGCTGAGAAAGTTTAGTAAATCATTCTGCTTTCTTTTATTATCCGCTTCTCTTCAGCCCGGCGGAATGTGAGTCGTTTCACCGGCTGCCGTGTCTCGTGTCTCGATGCTTGACGTGTCTTCCCTGGTGTGACCGCTCTCAGTGTTTCTTCATTTTCCATTCTTTTCTTTTATTCCGCCCCAGACCAGGGTACTCTAGGAATGTTTTTTGTTGTTCGGATAGTTGCTTGCTTGTTTGTTGCTTTATGTTGTTCATTTGCTTTCGATTTCCTTCCTGCGTATCTGTTCAGTTTTTATCGTTTAGTGCTGTTTGGGACAAATAAACGTGAAATATTTCTTAAAAAACACGGGGGGGGGCATTCGTGTAAATAAACGCGGGGGGCAGCATTCGTGTAAATAAACGCGGGGGGGCATTCGTGTAAATAAACTGATTACTACCCCATGTTCCCCGGGATTCAGATTTTACCTCCCCCCACAAAAAAAACTAGGAGTGCGATGAATCCCAATTCAATGTGGGGAAAAAAATCCCATTTTGCTATTTTGAGCCTCGCTTTGTCCTAAACGGCATTAAACGTAAAAAAAATCTTGTAGTTGAATCGTTACCAAAAATCCCCAACAAGCGCATTCACCGCGATCCTTCGCTTCCCTTCTCTCCGCAGGACATTCGCTGAACAATGCCAGGGATTCCAGTGCAATGGCTACTCTACCGCTAAATGGTAACTTCAACAACAGCTACTCTCTGCGCAACGGGGACTACGGCGGCGGCGGCGGCGGGCCGGCGGTGGACTGCGGGCTGAGCCTCAACGACACGGCGTTCGAAAAAATGATCATTTCAGAACTGGTGCACAACAACCTGCGCTGCAGCGGCAAGAGCCACAATCTGGAGCGCAGCCTGCCGGCCACGGCCGCCGTCGGCGGGAGCAGCAGCGAGGACGACGCCATCGTGGCGGACGCTTCTTCTCTGATGCACGGGGACAACCCGGGCCTGGAGCTTCACCACAAAGAGCTGGAGGCCCCGCTCATCCCGCAGCGGACTCACTCTCTTCTGTATCACCCGCAGAAAAAAGCGAAGCCCGACGGGACCGACAGCTACGTGTCGCAGCTGACGGCGGAGGCCGAAGACAATCTCCAGTCCCCGAACAGGGATTCTCTGTACACCAGTATGCCCAACCTGCGGGACTCGCCTTACCCAGAGAGTAGCCCCGACGGCAACGACGACGACGACACCGACGACCTGTCTCCCTCGCGTAAGAGCGAAAACGAGGACGTTTACTATAAAAGCATGCCAAACCTCGGGGCCGGCCACCACCTGCAGATGTACTACCAGATCAGCAGAGGCAACAGCGACGGCTACATCCTGCCCCTCAACAAGGAGGGCTGCGTCCCCGAGGGCGACGTCAGGGAAGGACAGATGCAGCTGGTCACGAGCCTTTAATAGACATTTTTTTTTTGTTTGTTTTTTTTAAGGAAGGCAGACGCTCGCGGGTCTCAGAGACGTTTTCAGCGGAGGCCGTGCTTTCCCGCCATGGCCCGCCGCGACCCGCCGTGACTCGCCGCGACCTGCCGCTCTCCGTCCGCCGGAGATTAATGGACTTTCTCAGTTCTGTGAATTTTTTTTTTTTTTTTATAAAGCAAAAAAAAAAAAAAAACCCAAGAAACTTTGTATATACACAGAGTATACGGAAAATATTTGTTACGAGCAAAGAGGCACCGACATGGTATTTAACTCTCCGCCGCCCGCCGCGACGCTCCGGGCGATCGTTTGTAAATATGGCTGCCGTTTTTTGCGAGGCCCGCATTGTATTATATACAAGATGCAGGCTCTTTAAATCCTGTGGGATGGAGATTACTGTAATTTACGGTTTCTGGCAGGATCTTTGGGTTTTTTCCGCCCCTGCTTAGGTGGTGCAGATTCATTACGGCAAAGATTAAAAAGCGTGTGTAACCACTAGCAATCAAACCGCAGGGCCTTATTTCATACGTTTCTGTACAAAGAACTCTTATCCTGAAAATAAATGGCAGAATAAATTATATTTTGTTCTATTGCTGGGGTGAAATAACGTTTGTGTCCGGATGAAAAAGAATTTAAAGGAGTCCAGAGAAAATATTCCTTCGTTTTGATCACGTAATTTTTTCTTTTTTTCCCGCTTGTTCATCGTATTAAACGGCGAGGCGAATTCTCTCAATTATCGCGGATTTTTCACAAAATCTTTGATCCGGCTTCTGAGGTTTTTTTCATTTGATGCCAAATTTTTTTTAACCTTTGTTGTATATTCAGGAGTTTTTGGTGAAATCGGATTCCGGGCGGCACCTCGACCTCCATCGAAATAAATGCGTTTTTTTTTCTTTTTCAGAGCGCTCCCGAATCTTGCTCTTCCGTGCTGTTTTTGCCTTCGTTTAGCCATTAATTTATTTTATAATTCTGTGCAAATTCTTCCGTGAATTTCTTTTCCATTTTTCTTTTGAAATTGCGCTGTTAATAGGAGCCCATCACTAATATCCAGTGTAACGTTTAACACCTGTTTGACGGTAAATAAATGTGAATTTTTTTTCCAGAAATGCTATTGTTTTTTTAATTCCGTAAAATGTTTAATGTAAAGGGCCGAAACGAGCCGTACAAAGTGTGGGAGTCATGTGACCCGATCTAAACGATGTCAGGCCGGTCTGCGAACGGAATGTGAAGAAGTATTAAGGATAAAACGATGCGTTTCTCTCATATTAAAGCTGCCGTTCCACTTACACAAAATATGATTTGATCTCTTTGGTCTGTTAAGCAAATAAACTTCACGAGATTTGTTATTTTTATTCTTTCCTCAAATTCACATATTTCTGGGAAGCAGTTTTTTTCATTTCTATGGTAACAGCCAGTGTGTGAATTTGTATTTTTCTTGGCGCTTCAGAAGTAAAATCTGCCTCCCCCTGAATACACAAATACATATAAAACGGGAATATTACGATTTTTGTGGTTTATTGTACATCCAGCAGAAGTTACCGGCGCGCAGGTTCACAGTTCCAGAGGCAGAATCGCGGTTGATTCATATATATATTCACTATATGATGTCGCACACACACACACATATATATACGCTATGCGATGATGTCACATATATAACATATAGTCACTATATGATGTCACACACACATATACCTTATGCAATGTCACATATATATATATATATATATATATATTAGTCACTATGATGTCACACACACATATATATATAGGCTATACGATGATGTCATATATATATATGATTACATATATATGCCAATGCAATGATGTACCATATACCTATATTACATTACATATATTCACAATATGATGTCACATTTATATATATTGCATATATTCACTATATAATGTCACAGACACATATACACTATGCGATGATGTCACATATGTTACATTATATATGTTCACTATATGATGATGTCACACATATATTCGCTATGCGTTGAAGGTCGTCGTTTGTGCCTCTTGATTATTTTTTCCTGTGATTGGTTAATTAATTTCACGTCTTTTGTTCCTGTTGAATCGGTTCTTTGTGTCGGGATCCGGAGAGCGACGGCTGACCGCTCCGATAAACGTACGTTTCAGTTTTGTTTGCCGAGGTGGCAGAGACCGAGGATTCCGTCTGTCCCGTGTCGTTAATCTGCCTCGTTCCTCCGCTGACTTTTCCGTGATGGAGTTTCTGCCGCCCGAGCAGCGATCCTAAAAGAGCAGCTGTGTTTTCCGTCTCTTCAGGGTGGTTGGTGGGACATAAGTCATGTGACCAGCGAGATCCCCTAAACATTCTATACGGTATTCGAGGGGCAGCGAGTCAATAACTGAAGAGTCCGATGTCTTCCGTCTCTAGAACCGGCGTCGGGACCGCTTTCCCGCTGTTGGTTTTCTGTGATTCTCTTGGTTTCCTATATCGTAACGACTTAAAGCCACCATAATGTGCAGAGGTGCTTGCATGTTCTTAGCGTGTTTCACGTGTTACATTTATTTTTTTAAATTACTGGCCGGTCTGTAAAGAGCCTGAACTCGTTCCGTTTTGGGGCATTAAACCAGCGCCTGGGTTAGGATTCCGTTCCCGGTGAGTGATTTCCGCAGGTTAATGCATCGTCCTCGTAGCCGGTAAGCTGGATGCCTGCGCGACGCGGTGCTGCCATCTTTATTCTGGGTCTGGATAATTTCTGGTGTCATTAGGTCTCGATGCAGAGCTGCTCGGCTTCAATCTCTGCCTTTATTATACAGAACGTTTTAAGGAGTAGTCTGTCCAGCGCAGTCCGCCCAGGCGGGGTTTTGGCCATTACCTGATCCCTCTGCAGTTTTAAGCCGTATTCCCGCGTGGGGCGGCGCCCGGGGTGAAAATGCCAATAACCGTAATTAAATTTCATCTTGAGCTATTTTGGGCTCAGATCTGCAGAATTCGGCTCATATTAAGTAGCGGGGTAGAACACGTGGGTTCCTGGTCTCCACCCAGACAATTATTTCATGATCGGCTTTCCGTTCTTTTTTTTTTTTTTTTTTTTATTATTTAACAATATCTGAGTCATTTAACTTTAACTTCGGAGCTGCTTTGCCTTTTGCTCCGTTATCTGCCCCTGAATGGACCGTTTGTAATTATCGCAGGAATTAAAAACCGCGACTTGTTTGTCCGGAGTTTTAGATTTCCAGCAGTGAAGTCTCCGGAGTCTCTCCACGGCTGATAAGCTGCGTTACTCATAGTTTAGAAGACCGTGCCCTGTGCCCTCCTGTTTGTGGTCTGGACGGCGCGAGGCTGGGGTCGCGGGGTCTTCTAGCTGTTTGGGAAGACGGGATCCTGCTTTAGGAAGCTTCTCGTCCATCTGTTTCCAGAAACGCCCTGAATCCCCGCAGCGTTTCCATTATCGATAATGGATGAACCCCTAAACCCCGCGTAACAAAGTAACGGGGAGCAGAGCCGCCCCTCGCGGGAGATAATCGCCTTTTCTCCGTTTATTGCTTTTTATGCTTTGCGTTTATTTACTTCTGGAAAACATGAAACCTCTTTGTGAAGCCGGTCACGCGAGGGCCGCCGGTCCGTTTATATAAATATAATCTCCCGATATCCGGGAAACAGCCGGCAAATTCCATCGTACAGAATTATAGGTTCCACAAATTTTTTTTGTTGGGTAATTGGTGTTTTTTACTTTAACCCTTTCCTCACTCGAAGATCAGAAAAGATTTGCCATAAAATATGGCCGGGTCAGGATTTCGTTATTTCGGATTGATTCGGGAGACCTCGGCCGGTGGCATCGCGCGGTCGGGGCAGATCCTCATCCTCCACCGTCTGGGGTAAAAGAGAAATGTTTTGCTTCATCTCGTTGTAATTGACGAAGCTTAAATCTCCCGGGAACCGAAGTCTCTGCTTTCCTGGAAATACAAATATAGAATTCCTTTAAATAAATGTAAAAAACGCAGGGTTTTATGTATTTGGAGTGAAATCCCATCTCTGGCCGATATATGTTACAAAGGCCGGCCGTGGAGGGGGCTTCCCCACCTGGGTGTCTTTGCGAGGGGCAATTCCTCCGCGGGTCCCCCGGCCCTTCCCCCCCACCTCGCCCGCGAAGAGTACCACGTAATAGACGGAGTTCAGGAACCTCGCGCAGAAATACAACACGAGATCCAAGGTAACGATCCTGGCGGCCCCTCCGAGGAGCTTCGGGCCGCAGAGCGAGAGCCTCCGTAACACGAATGCGTTCTTCATCGTAAATCAGATATTATTTCCAACGCTCGTCTTCCCAGCTTTTTACATCCCTTGAAATATTTGCATTTCTTAGAAGAAGAATCCGCCGCGTCTTCGTTTTTTTCAGGCAGAAGAAGCCATAAAATATAAATCTATTTATCTAACCCATCTTTTTAGTGAGAGAAGGGCCAGAAATAGTTATTTGAAGAGGAGGCCGTTATGTGATATGCAGAGTTTGGGGCCGGGCTCTAAGTTCAGTTATGGCAAATCGGAGACGCAGCCGCTGGTGAAAGTTGGGGGGGAAACACAAAACCCCCTCGGAGAGCAAAGAATTTTTGGAGGCTTTGAATCTGCAGCACTCAGTTCTTGTTTTTTTGATATTATGAGAGGTTTGTAGAAAAATCGCCTCCGGTGCAAAGTGGTGGAAGAAATGATAAAGAATCCCTAATCGCCTGCATGTTCTGGGGTTAAATTCTTCACTATCATATATATATATATTGATATCGCGCCAGCAGATTCCGTAGCGCTCTAGCAATAGAGGACAGCGGAAATTATGAAGAGACAATTTAAAGACGGCGATGAGTTTAACCGGCAGTAAGAGATATCGGTGGAGAAGAGAAGCGGGCTCTGCGCATGCGAGGTTCCCGCCTGTCCTTTTATTCCGTGAGCTGATTCTTCTCAGCACCCTCAGCCATCCTTGGCCGGTTCACGGCTCCGCACGGCGCAGGTTATTACTAATCGTTCCGCGCTTGTCAGGATTTGAAATACGTTGATCCGGAGTGTCTCGGCCGGCCCGGTAGGAAGCGAGTTATACTCTGCGAGCAGGCGGGCGAGTCTGATGAACTGGTTAAAAGCGATGAGAGATATGTCTGTAATCTAATTCCAGGCTTTATATTTATATTCACGTCTCCTGGAAATCCCCGCAGGCAACGCGCTATCCTATCTCCGAATTACATCCAATCCCGCATTATCTGCTTCGTCAGGACGCGGAACATTACATTCAGGCTTTGAGATGCGATGTTTCTCTAGGAGAATATGTTAAATGTTTGAAATATTCAGTTAATGTAAAGGGATTAGTTTGGAGGGGAAAATATTCCGATATTTACAATGTTTAGGACAGCGGTGAATATTTTACAATAAATTCCTGAACGGAAAAAGTTCTGATTATTTCCAGACTTTCATTAAAAATGCCCTTAAGAGACATAAAATATCTGCGGGTTCTGTGTCGTCTTCTGACAAATGTAATGTAAATCATCTCCACGATATGAAAGATCTCTAGAACATTTCTGGACCCGTTTAGTCCGCTGTCGTTAAACTCCATCCTTCTCTGCGGTGTCTTCTTGGCTAACGCTTATTCCAGGGATATCGCCTTCTACCCCTCAGAATTCTGGCAAAACCTGCGGTATCACAAAGTAGGGCAGGGGCAGGAACGCGGGTATATATACTATATTTATTTATATATTTATATATATATGCGGGGGGCAGATCAGACAGTGGTGGGGCAGGAGCTGCTGAGCATCTGAAAGCCATGAAAACCCCAATTGCGCTCCCTGAAGATGGAATAATATTAAAAACATCTTTTATCAGCTCCTGGCATCCTCACTAAACCTCCTAACATGAGGAAAATGCTAAAAGGGAAGCAAATAAATACAAATTTTTGGAACTGCTAAAATGGTGGAAATGTACTTCAAAGGGAATCAGGAGATGCCTGTGGGGAATAATAGAAAAGCTCAGTCTCAATCACCCAGCTGGACATTCTGATTAAGAATAAGTCTATGGAGGGACGGACTTCATTAGCATCGCCATAAAGCATCAGCTCAGTGTGGGGTTTGACCCGGGAAAGTCACCCAAAATATCACATGACTGACAGCGACGGCAGCTCCGGGACTGCAGATAACGGGAGTTTATTGGGACAAAATGAGTTAAACCCGACATTACTGTATACAGCACTGGGGGGGTTATATTACTGTATACAGCGCTGGGGGGTATATTACTGTATACAGCGCTGGGGGGTATATTACTGTATACAGCGCTGGGGTTATATTACTGTATACAGCGCTGGGGGGTTATATTACTGTATACAGCGCTGGGGTATATAACTGTATACAGCGCTGGGGGTTATATTACTGTATACAGCGCTGGGGGGTTATATTACTGTATACAGCGCTGGGGGTTATATTACTGTATACAGCGCTGGGGGTTATATTACTGTATACAGCGCTGGGGGTTATATTACTGTATACAGCGCTGGGGGGTTATATTACTGTATACAGCGCTGGGGGTTATATTACTGTATACAGTGCTGGGGGTTATATTACTGTATACAGTGCTGGGAGTTATATTACTGTATACAGCGCTGGGGTATATAACTGTATACAGCGCTGGGGGTTATATTACTGTATACAGCGCTGGGGGGTTATATCACTGTATACAGCGCTGGGGGGTTATATTACTGTATACAGCGCTGGGGGTTATATTACTGTATACAGCGCTGGGGGTTATATTACTGTATACAGCGCTGGGGGGTTATATTACTGTATACAGCGCTGGGGGTTATATTACTGTATACAGTGCTGGGGGTTATATTACTGTATACAGTGCTGGGAGTTATATTACTGTATACAGCGCTGGGGTATATAACTGTATACAGCGCTGGGGGTTATATTACTGTATACAGCGCTGGGGGGTTATATCACTGTATACAGCGCTGGGGGGTTATATTACTGTATACAGCGCTGGGGGGTTATATTACTGTATACAGCGCTGGGGGTAATATTATTGTATACAGCGCTGGGGGTTATATTACTGTATACAGCGCTGGGGGTTATATTACTGTATACAGTGCTGGGGGGTTATATTACTGTATACAGCGCTGGGGGGTTATATTACTGTATACAGCGATGGGGGTTATATTACTGTATACAGCGCTGGGGGTAATATTATTGTATACAGCGCTGGGGTATATAACTGTATACTGTATGTTGAGTTTATGGAGGAACATGTATTTTGGGTTAAAGGCTCCTTTATGGGAAATAGATCCATGTTCGGATTAGATGGGGCTCGCCGGGATTGGGGGACTTTAACGTAATGACAGGGTAAGTAATAAATGGCATATAGCGGAGCCTCGATATTTAGGCTTCACATCGATTTCTGGACATGCGCTGATTTCTCGCTGTGTTCAGCAAGTCCGACAATCTACTTTTGTGTAGGAAGCTTCCAAAATGTGCTTTTCCCTTTCAGCGCCGGCGCGTTTGGGGTTATTATTACTACTCCAAAGGGTACATTAGTCCATAAACTTTCAAGGTGACTGCATCTTTTATGTAGCATATGCTTAACACCAGGGGTGCGATAACTTCTGCGATGGAACTTGTCTTGGGTTTTCATGGGTAATTAAATGACAAATGGCTACTAACTACTTCTTCACAGCAATGAGCCTTTTCTATTAAACATTTAATTTAATAAAGAGTTGAGACGCATGGCGTACAAATTGCAATGAAGGACAGAATCTGAATGTATTAATATTTAAACGCTGAATTTTAGAGGAAGCTCCTTGCCAAGGATGGTTTGTTCCTCCCGCGTAGACGGCGGATCTTCGGGAAGTTAATAGGGCATTTGGCATAAAGTTGTCGGAACGCGTCGGATTCCAAGAAGCGGTCGCTCCAGCTGGACCCGGGAACGTCTGCTGTACCGCGACGCGGCTCTGTCTCTGTCCTCTGGACTTTAATGCCGTTTCAGAAAATGTATCGCCTGCCGCGAGCCGTTTCTGCTGAAATTAAAGGCTTTCTTGGCATTTTTTTCCCTGGTATTTAGATTTTTCCTCTTTAATTCCCCCCCCCATCCCTTTAACGCTGAATCACGGCGCGCAGATATTTCTGCATTAATCATTTCATCGCACATTTGTTTGTATTGTTACATTTTTTTTTGCTTAAAATGTTAGTTTTTATCCCACGGATCTTTATGCAGAAAAGATTTTTAATGAATTTTTTTTTTTTTTAATGGAGTTCCGTATAACGAGAATAAAAAAAGTATCAGAAAGGTGACAAAATCCAACCATAAAATGTGGAGCACGTTCTATTTAAATCATTTCTGGGTTTCTGCTCGTATTTTAAGCGGCGACGTGGCTTCCGTGAGTATAAAGACGTGCGACGATGTAACGATGTAACGATGTAACTGTGACGTGGCTCGCGTGAGTATAAAGACTTGGGACTGTGTAATGATGTAACGATGTAACGATGTAACTATGACTCGCGTGAGTATGAAGACGTGCGACGATGTAACGATGTAACGACGTAACTGTGTAAGCTGCTTGAACGGATTGTGTACAATCGCCTCACTAACTTCCTCTCCTCTAATTCCCTCCTTGACCCTCTACAGTCTGGTTTCAAACCCCTTCACTCCACTGAAACAGCTCTAACAAAAGTCTCCAATGCCTCGCTCTCTGCCAAAGCTAAAGGTCGCTACTCTATTCTAATACTACTGGATCTCTCTGCTGCTTTCGATACTGTTGATCACCACCTTCTTCTAGACTCACTCGCTTCTATGGGCATTCGAGATACAGCTCTCTCCTGGATCTCCTCATATCTGTCTAACCGTTCCTTCTCTGTCAACTTCTCAGGCAACACATCATCGCCCCTTCCTCTTTCGGTTGGCGTCCCCCAAGGTTCAGTCCTTGGCCCTCTGCTGTTCTCTCTTTATACTTCCTCTCTTGGCAAACTAATCAACTCATTTGGCCTCCAGTATCATCTCTATGCAGATGACACCCGAATCCACCCGTCTGCCCCGGTCTCTGCGTCTCTCACGTCCGGTATTACCAGCTGCTTGTCTATTTCTTCATGGATGTCACAACACTACCTGAAACTTAATCTTTCTAAAACTGAACTCATTATCTTCCCTCCCTCCATCTCCACTCCACTACCTGAATTCTCTATCACCATTAACAACACAACTATCTCTCCTACTAACCAGGCCCGATGTCTTGGGGTCATCCTTGACCCAAACCTCTCCTTCATCCCTCACATTCAGTCCCTCGCCAGATCCTGCCGCCTGCACCTAAAAAACATCTCTCGTATCCGCCCATTCCTCACCCAAGAATCCACAAAAACCCTGGTTCATTCCCTTATCATTTCCCGTCTTGACTACTGCAACACTCTTCTGGTTGGCGCTCCACTGTCTCGACTCTCTCCTCTACAGTCTGTCCTAAATGCCGCTGCTAGGCTCATCTTCCTTGCACGTCGCTCCTCTTCTGCTTCCCCCCTCTGTGAATCCCTCCACTGGCTTCCGATTACCTTTAGAATTAAATTTAAGATCCTGGTACTGACATATAAGGCCATCCACAATACTGCTCCTCCGTACATTTCTGACCTCATTAGCAAATACTCTCCTACTCGATCCCTACGTTCCTCCCATGGGCTAAGGCTCTCCTCCTCACTCGTCACCTCTTCCTTTTCCCGTCTACAAGATTTCACTCGAGCTGCCCCATATCTCTGGAATCTGCTCCCAAGGAACCTTCAGTATTCACCCTCCCTCCCGACATTCAAGAAACATCTAAAAACCCACTTCTTCAGAGAAGCCTCACCATCTTAGCTGCTAGAACATCCTTGTCATCGATACCCCCACAATACCTCTCACCCTTTCTCTATGCCTTATGTTTATCACCCCATTTTCCCTCTAGATTGTAAGCTTGCGAGCAGGGCTCTCTCCACCAAATGTATCGGTTTGTCTTAGTCTGTCAATTCTTGTCTTGTCATATCCCTTGAATTTATGTATTGTATTAAGCGCTGGGTAAACTGTTGGCGCTATATAAATAAAAGATAATAATAATAAAAATAACTGTGACGTGGCTCGCGTGAGTATAAAGATGTGCGACTGTGTAACGATGTAACGATGTAACTATGACTCGCGTGAGTAGAAAGACTTGGGACTGTGTAACGATGTAACGATGTAACTGTGACGTGGCTCGCGTGAGTATAAAGACTTGGGACGATGTAACGATGTAACGATGTAACGATGTAACTGTGACGTGGCTCGCGTGAGTATAAAGACTTGGGACGAAGTAACGATGTAACTATGACTCGCGTGAGTATAAAGATGTGCGACTGTGTAACGATGTAACTATGACTCGCGTGAGTAGAAAGACTTGGGACGATGTAACGATGTAACGATGTAACGATGTAACTGTGACGTGGCTCGCGTGAGTAGAAAGACTTGGGACCGGTCTAGTTGGGAATCTCTGCCGGGAGCCACTTGATGGTTTGTGGTCACTTCAGACCGCCGGGGGTCTGGGGCTGCATTTTATGATTTTTGGTCGTTTGGAGACATTGTGTGTTCCTGTTTATTGGTGCCAAGAGCTTACAATCTACGCGACCAGCCTTGGCAGACATTTTCCCAACAGTAGGTAGGCTCAGAGTGACTGAAACTCAAACTCATTTCAATAATCTTTTACCCAAAGGGAACGGAGCTGAAAAAGTCAAATGCAAACGTTTCATAAAAATAATAAAGCAAATCCCCGCCAGGAATTTACTCCGCAATTCAAATGAATAAAGGAAGCCCCGAAATATATGACGAGCGGATACATCGCGCTTCTCCGAATGAGGCGAAGGGCTCGGAAAATTGAAATGTTTGTTGTTTTGTGGAAGCGAGGAGGGAGCGCGTGACCGAGCGTAATTACAATCACTACGGCTGATCGGATGTTATGAATTAGGATTTTAGGGCAATGAGATTTCTCTTTTATAGAAGGAATGGAGGCTGCTGTATGTAATGACACGGTCAAACGGGTGCATTCGCAGCCCAAATGGTTTCTTAATTTCATGCAATTTAACTTTAGTATTGCGCGAAGCTCACTCCCTGTAAACCGGAGTCTTAATTAGAGTCGAGAAAAAATAAAAGCATGCGCGGCTCCTCTGTTTCTAATGTTCTGTTACGAAGCGTCGGAGACCGAATTCTTCTGTTTCTAATTACAAGAAAAGCGATTTTGTTTCAAGCAGATTTTTGAAAAGACATAAGAATGAAACGCACATTAAACGTGAATCATTAATGAGAAGGGGAGGGATAACGATTCGGGCGGCTGGGGTTTTACTTAGAAATGTTGGGCTTTTCTACTTCTCTGGGAAGCTTGATAAAAACAGGCATTCATACCTGCCACCTGTCCCTCTTTTGGTCCTAAATCCCTTTGGATGCCCCTCCCCTGATGCCCCTCTTTCCTGCCCTGATGCCCCTCTTTTCTAGGAGGTCAGAATGTTTGCTGGGTATGAGGGGATCGCAGGGTTCTACAGCCCTAAAAGCCCCGATAATGTGTATAGAAACAGCTTTATAAATTAAACGGGGTAAATAAAACTCATTATTTTTCATGTAGGAGGAGGTGAGGATGTCACGGACGGGGTATGAATCCTGACACCGCCATTTTGGAGCTCGTGGAAGGGGCAGTTTATGTGATTCACCCACAATTTGAAAGGCTTAAGAGTTTTTTACATTCTTATCGGTGGATTTTGACTCCTCACCTGAAAATGTAACAAGAAGGAGAGATTTCCGAATTCTTGTTGAACGTTAATAAAGTTACCCGGTTATCGCTAAATTCCAGCCATTATAGAAAGAGATTTAATCATCAGAGCGACGCGCGCAGGTTTATGTTTTTTTTTATCTTAATAAATCCTTAAGAACTCATTTTAAAAGGAAAGTTTATGTTTGAATTCCTTGTCACCTGAAACGTTTATTAGTCTTTTTTGTAATGTTGGAACAGAAGAAGAAATGAAGATAACGTATCATCGGGAAGTCTAATTAACAGCTCCTGTAAAATACAAAAGAGCTGCGTTTATTGGAGATAAGTGGCTCTCAAACTTCGCTGTCTGCTGGCGCCGGGGAGCCTCTGCTCCAGGTTTCAAGATATTTGCCATATTTTAAAGCAAACCCCATTCTTGGGCCTTTTCTTAGAATTCCTCCTTGACGTATAATAGCATCCTCTGCTTGTCAAAAGGTTGTAAGAAGGTCACAAAGGATTAGGGATATTCAGTGGATTCCAGAAGAATTGGCTAAAAGAAAACGACGGGATGGGCGCCAGACCGGGATGCCCCATCACAAGGTGCTAATGGCTCATAGTGACAACAGCAAATGATGTAATAACTCACCACAACTGCAGGATTACAACCATTGGTTCATTCTAAAATCCTGTCTTTTTTCCCACCATGTGGCTGAGAAAATTTAAAAAGAAATTAAAAGCAGGAAAGTCCATCAAAATCCTAACAAACAAACAAAGCACCAAATGGACAGAGGAAGAACAAATAAAAATGGAGGTGCTGCTGGTAGTTGGGTCACCGGCACAAGACTCTCAATCCAGTAAAAGAAGAATATATCGGGCGAGCCAATGAAAAAGAGAGATCACAAAATCTGTAATTACTGATCCGTGGCCAACATTTCTGGGATAAGATGAGGAATTCTGGGCACTAAAATGTGTTGCAAAGTTGTAAATGCTGTAACGTGTCTGCGGCTGATATCCATCTTGTGTTAATGGGTTTTTCCTAAAACTTCCTCAAACAAACCCAACCTGGGGAAATAACCGAGTCCCAGCGGTAATTGGTGGTGCATCTATAGGGTGAGATTGGTTGCCACCCGTCCTTTACCAGAGAGACACCGAGGACAGAAACAACCCCCCTCACCTCTCACAGACCCCGTAAAGCCACCAGATCCCGATCCACTCCGAGCCGTCCGAGCCAAACTCCCAGCGTCTCAACGTGCGGCTGGAACTCAGCACCGATCTATTCCAATCCCGGTGAACGCCTTTCAGGAAATCCAGGTTTGTGAACAGAGAAGTCATCACAGCTCGGTGTTCGGTGAACGCATCTCCCAGCGTCATTCATTCTAAACAATCATTTCATCATAAATAATTCTCATTCCAGGGAACATCGTGGCGTTATATATTCCAGTATGGGGTGCGCTTTGGTCATTCATATGGTGGGTATCAGGCTGATGTCGGCTCGTGGTACCCCGGGATGTAAAACGTGGATTATAAACTCCCCAATAATTACTCAGGAACTCAGCAGTGGGATCCCTGAAACGCGCCAGAGACAGATACATCAGCGAATCGCAGGCAGCATGTAAAGTGACGGAACGAGATTGTTACAAACCATCTGCTTTCATCCTCGGAAATAGCCATAAACAAAATGATTTGCTTTTAAATCGAGCCGAAGGAATGACGCGGTGACATATTAACCAAACACACGCGATAATAAGCAAACGAAGGAGACAAGGAAGAGTCGCTTGTGGAAATAGATCATAAAACCTGAGTCTTTTCCTCTTTTATGTGACAGGCGTTATTATGTCGCTGAAAGAGATTTGTCACGCAATCTGCTGAAGTGTTACCATAATGTACGCGCCGCGTTGCTGCATTTAATTGTCAGACGGAGCGCGCCTGCCAGGGCTGTGTCATCTGTCTGTCATGTCTTAATTAATTAGTAGTATTTGCATGTTCTGCTGGTGGGAGATTTTCTGTTTTGGGGTAAAACTCATTAAAGTGGTTTTCAATTGTGCATCAAAACAGGGGGGAAAATTCATTCCTGACTCCAAAATGGCAGCTGATAACCCGTTATCCCTGTATATTCCTCATATTATATATCATATACTCTCCCCCCGTATAACTAATCCCGTCCTTACAACCCGTTATATCCTGTATATTCCTCATATTATATATTATATACTCTCCCCCCCCGTATAACTAATCCCGTCCTTATAACCCGTTATATCCTGTATATTCCTCATATTATATATTATATACTCTCCGGCCGTATAACTAATCCCGTCCTTATAACCCATTATATCCCTGTATATTCCTCATATTATATATTATATACTCTCCCCCCGTATAACTAATCCCGTCCTTATAACCCGTTATATCCCTGTATATTCCTCATATTATATATTATATACTCTCCGGCCGTATAACTAATCCCGTCCTTATAACCCGTTATATCCTGTATAGTCCTCATATTATATATTATATACTCTCCGGCCGTATAACTAATCCCGTCCTTATAACCCGTTATCTCCCTGTATATTCCTCATATTATATATTATATACTCTCCCCCGTATAACTAATCCCATCCTTATAACCCGTTATATCCTGTATATTCCTCATATTATATATTATATACTCTCCGGCCGTATAACTAATCCCGTCCTTATAACCCGTTATATCCTGTATATTCCTCATATTATATATTATATACTCTCCCCCCGTATAACTAATCCCGTCCTTATAACCCGTTATATATCCTGTATATTCCTCATATTATATATTATATACTCTCCGGCCATATAACTAATCCCATCCTTATAACCCGTTATATCCCTGTATATTCCTCATATTATATATTATATACTCTCCGGCGGTATAACTAATCCCGTCCTTATAACCCGTTATATCCTGTATATTCCTCATATTACATATTATATACTCTCCGGCCGTATAACTAATCCCGTCCTTATAACCCGTTATATCCCTGTATATTCCTCATATTATATATTATATACTCTCCGACCCGTATAACTAATCCCGTCCTTATAACCCGTTATATCCCTGTATATTCCTCATATTATATATTATATACTAATCCCGTCCTTATAACCCGTTATTTCCTGTATATTCCTCATATTATATATTATATACTCTCCGGCCGTATAACTAATCCCGTCCTTATAACCCGTTATATCCTGTATATTCCTCATATTATATATTATATACTCTCCGGCCGTATAACTAATCCAGTCCTTATAACCCGTTATATCCCTGTATATTCCTCATATTATATATTATATACTCTCCGGCCGTATAACTAATCCCGTCCTTATAACCCGTTATATCCTGTATATTCCTCATATTATATATTATATACTCTCCCCGTATAACTAATCCCATCCTTATAACCCGTTATCCCTGTATATTCCTCATATTATATATTATATACTCTCCGGCTGTATAACTAATCCCGTCCTTATAACCCGTTATATCCTGTATATTCCTCATATTATATATTATATACTCTCCATCCCATATAACTAATCCCGTCTTTATAACCCGTTATATCCTGTATATTCCTCGTATTATATATTATATACTCTCCGACCCGTATAACTAATCCCGTCCTTATAACCCGTTATATCCTGTATATTCCTCATATTATATATTATATACTCTCCGACCCGTATAACTAATCCCGTCCTTATAACCCGTTATATCCTGTATATTCCTCATATTATATATTATATACTCTCCGGCCATATAACTAATCCCGTCCTTATAACCCGTTATATCCTGTATATTCCTCATATTATATATTATATACTCTCCCCGTATAACTAATCCCGTCCTTATAACCCGTTATATCCCTGTATATTCCTCATATTATATATTATATACTCTCCCCGTATAACTAATCCTGTCCTTATAACCCGTTATCCCTGTATATTCCTCATATTATATATTATATACTCTCCGGCCGTATAACTAATCCCGTCCTTATAACCCGTTATATCCTGTATATTCCTCATATTATATATTATATACTCTCCGGCCGTATAACTAATCCCGTCCTTATAACCCGTTATATCCCTGTATATTCCTCATATTATATATTATATACTCTCCCCCCGTTTAACTAATCCCGTCCTTATAACCCGTTACATCCTGTATATTCCTCATATTATATTTTATATACTCTCCGGCCGTATAACTAATCCCGTCCTTATAACCCGTTATATCCTGTATATTCCTCATATTATATATTATGTACTCTCCGGCCGTATAACTAATCCCGTACTTATAACCCGTTATATCCCTGTATATTCCTCATATTATATACTCTCCGGCCGTATAACTAATCCCGTCCTTATAACCCGTTATATCCCTGTATATTCCTCATATTATATATTATATACTCTCCGGCCCAAATAAACAGTAAAGGCCCAAAGTCTTCTAATTAGCTTCTTCCATGTAAAGGTAGCTTTGCCTCTGATATTTATGTTGGGTGGTTGGAGCTCCGATCACTGATATTATTGACCGGACGCGAATTCTGTCCGACTGGTGCATTTAGGTGAAAACCTGCAAAACAAATATCTATTTAACGAAATATGGAGCGAGGGGAATGTTCACCCCAGTAATTATCGTCCGTCTTTCAGAATGTTTTTTAATTTTTGAAAATGTTTTTATTGGCATCTAATTTGGCTCTTTTCGGGCATTCCTTGCGCAGGCGAAGCCATCTTTCTTTATTACGGATATTATTACACTTTTTCCACGTGGTGCCGGTTTCCCAATTTGTTACAAGAATTGTGATGTTTTGGAATATTTTTTTTTTCTGAGGAACAACAACATTAAACATAATTTACAAAAATAAAACTTATATGAAAGATCATTTTTCATGTCACAGGGACCAGCCTGGCCGCTCCATCTACATTACACCGAGCTCCTTTTTTATTAAATAGGAGGTTTTCAGGCCATTAGACCAGGGCCGGTGCTTCTGTAACATAATTGGGAGCGAGAATAAAGGATACAGGCATTTTGCAAAAAGAGTTCAAATTCCAAACACATCCGTGCGGAGATTATTGCCTCGGCGGCTTCACATTTTAATAAGCAGCTTTTATTTTCTGTTGCTCAGCTACAAAACTTAAAAAAAAAGCTTTTCTAAGCAAAGCAAACGCTGAAAATCTCTGCAGAAAATGATCCGTAATTAAATCTAAAGGAAGTAACGTGACGTGAAGTAACTAAATGCCCCCGGAGCCGACAGATCTGGTCAGGTTAGAGCCTCCGTTTCCAAAGAGACAGGAGTGCAAGCTCTTCTACCACACTGAGATACTACATGGGATATGTATAAACCAGTAAATAATAATAATAATATGTGCTAACACAGGGACCTCCAGCTGCTTTACAGGGAAAGACTCTGATGTCTGCCAGGCTGCCGGTAAATGGATGCTCGCCGTTTAGGAGGAAAGGGAGGCCGTTGGGACAGATAATGATCACCACGATGCAGTCTCCATCTTATTCATCCAAAGACACAGAGTCCAAGGGTAGATTTGGGACAAAAGATCAACCTTAATGAGTTTCACGCTACAGGAGCTCAACCGTAGATCTAACATTTTCTTATATGTGTGGAGTGGTGATCGTTGCCCGTCCGCGCCTGACCTTCCTCCTACACAGCAATCATTAGAAGTGCGAGGACAACGATGGCGGCAAAGAGTTGGGTTCACTGGGAATGGTCACCATAACAGATCTGTCTCGGCATTTTTTTTTATCTTAAATGAACCGAGTTGCCAGCCTGGCAAGGACCTGCAGGCCACTGGATAAACTCGCAGATGGCTCGCTCTTGGGGTAATGTTTCTCATCTGAAGGGTGGTTGTGACTCTCTCTACTTGACCTTGGTTCTCCTTAACCCTTCTAATCGTTCTGCCCTCGTCTCTTGGTGCACAATGCCCGTTTCTTCCACCTGCGGGCTCCTCGGCTGAGTGTATCCCATGTCAGTTTGGTGAATCGGGTCCTGTGCACTCAGGTTTCTCCTTCCTCCTCTCCGCTCCTCACAATATCCCCATTGTGGCTGCTCGGAGATGCGTGAGGCTCGTTGCACTTGGCTGCAAAGCTGGAAGATCAGCCCAAATCCTTCAGCTTTAGAGGTCAAGAAATGATATAGAGCTAAAAATGACTGATTCTGCTTTTCTAAGCCGTAGATTCAGTGGCTAAACCGTGCCAATGCCAACCTTTTATTCTATCAAGACGGTAAAAGCCCCCATCGCTGTCAGCGACACACAGAATGCAAGAAAGTAAAAAACATCCATTTAACAAAAAAAATGTTTTTCCCCTGAAACTCCATGGAGTCCCGAGCCTTTGGCTGCTCAAATAGCTTATGGTATTTGTAGTGAGTATCATCACTAAATACACTGTCATATTTTATTTAAAGAGGTTAAGCCCAACATTTGCGGGTGCCGCAGCCCGCCATGTCGCATAATACGTTACTGCAGGGGTCGTGGAGACCTGTGGTTACTGTAAGCCATGCAGGCGACGGCCACATCAAGCAATTAAGTCTTTTTTTAAGCCTGTTTAGTTGTCGCAGCCGGGCCACAGAGCTCAGGGATCATCGGGATTTTGGTGGCTTCCGGGCGAGTGTCTGGGGTGCTATGTGGTGAATAACGAGCGCTCCCTCTTTACTAAATGGAAAAGGGAAGCACCGTAGCTTTATCCTCCTAAAGCAGAAGTGATTTTGTTTTTTTCATCACGTTCTGAAGTATAAAACTGGGTAAAGGGGTTGAAATTGACTGCGAGATTTGGGGTAATGAATACAGAGTGGTCACTGAAAATGAGACATTGACAGTTTTCAGATATGGGTATTTGGTCCAAAAAGCCATTTATAAGCATTTCCCGGGGAGCTTCCAGACATTGACTTGTGGTTACTCATAATTACAAGTCTTCAATCATTTCTCTTACCAACTAATGCCGGGAGATGAACGATGGCTTGGCCAACTCTACTAACAAATGGGTTTATAGATCGTACAGAGAAGGACAATCTGCTCTAATGCTTCCTCCGACAGTGAAGAATAAATGTTCTACTGTTGGGGGAAATGGCCAAGTGATTTAGTCAAATGACACAAATCACACGTAACACGCTTCTTGGTGTGCATCTCGAGGATGTCTACCATGTGGAAATTAACTATTATTATCACCACAGAAATGCCCGATTTGTCAAGTGTCCAGGTCCTCGTGTCCAGGTGAGAAACGTCATTCCTCTGCGGTGGCCTTGATGTCCACTTCAATCTTCTCCCTCGAGGGAGTCACTGAGCTTTCATTACTTGCGGATGATCCATCATCTTCCGGATGTTCATCCAAAGATGAGATGGGGCTGAGTAACGCAGAACGTTATGGAGTTTGGGAAAAACAATCATAAGTCTTACATTTGGGCGGATTTGGGATTGATAAATACCATTTCATTGACTTATGAGCCTCCGGTATGTTTCCAGTAAATACGGTGCTGCCGAGTGATATTCTGTTAGAGATTTATTATAGAATCGTATAAACATTCATGGATTCCTAGCAGGGAATATGCTCCGGTGTTATGTATACAGTATATACTGTACAGTATATATATATATATATATATATATATATATATATATATACATATAAAGGCTGCAATGTATTGGACAAAATCGTGACCATCGCTTTTTGTACAATAAATGAATGCTTTATTTTTGTATCCGGCCGATATATTTGTATATTTTGTATTTTGCCATTTTTCGGTACACGTTACCAGTCTGGGGCTCCGCGGGCTCCGGAGAGCCCTGACTTTCCGTTTTCCCTTCTGTATAAATCTGTCACCCGGTGCTGAGATTCTTCTGTCTGGTCGCTCTGCAGCTGGGTTGTCATGGACACTGACCTTTTCTCCAGCTCAGTCATTGGACTTCTGTGAGCCAATCAGAAGTTGTCTCTGGCAGCTGTCAGTCTCCTGTGTGATTGTTGTGAGAGGAGAGGATCCCCATAGAAGTTTCCAGAACAGGAAGGACAGGGCCAGAACCGAGCTGGGAGTGAGGAGGGCAGCAGCCTGAGGTGGCTCTTCCTGCTCACAGGCCCTGGAGGCAGCCTGTTGGGTCTGAACTCATGGCGGTCAGCCAGCTGCTGCACTCCAAAGTATCCTGAGTGAGTCTGAAGGAGCTGAGGTTACCTGCAGAGGGCCCAAGTTCCAGGCCTACAGTCAGAGAGACATCTGTGAGGTGAGAGCAGAGAGACATCTGTGAGGGGAGAGCAGAGAGACAGCAGTGAGGGGAGAGCAGAGAGACATCAGTGAGGGGAGAGCAGAGAGACATCAGTGAGGGGAGAGCAGAGAGACAGCAGTGAGGGGAGAGCAGAGAGACAGCTGTGAGGGGAGAGCAGAGAGACATCAGTGAGGGGAGACAGCATCAGTGAGATGACAGCAGAGCTACAGAGAGACAGCATCAGTCCCATCCTGGAGGATAAAGAGACAGCATACCCGAAGACACTAAAGAGAGGTACCTCATTAACCTATACCCCAGCACATACACTCTCTTTTTTCTTGGGTTCCCTGTATTAGGGCCCCCCGCAGCGCAGGAGTAACCGGGCAGTCAGACGAGCGAGGAGCGGTACACAGGTTGGGTAACACAGGATCAGAATCACTGAGCAGAAGAGTAGTCAGGCGAGCCAAGGGTCAACAGCAAACATGATCTCCAATTAGCAGACTATATAACACGACCACAACAAAGTGCCGCCCGCATCGCACTGGAGCGTGCACTCCGCTGCTAAACACGAGGACTGTGTGCTGCTGCTGCTAAACCTGCACTCCATCGCTGCAGCAGCCGGGTCCTTATGTTGTAATACCGTTACTCTAATACACCTTATGTCCAGTTTATTGCGTGTGTTTTATTATATGACTGTGGAAAGGCCGTCTCTCAGTGAGCGGGGTCCCCTCTTACAGCGAGATACTGAGTTAAATGTGTTCAAAAATAACATACAAATCTCTTGAGGAAAACATCATATCAGTCTAATCTTCCCCAAAGGGCAGCCCAGGACAGAAATTTGAAGCATTCCCCCTGCATGCGGGAACCAAAAATTATCCCCATATAAGTTATGACGAATATATTTTGTCATATTAATTACAAGAGGAATTTGTGTTATTTTTTTATATAATTTAAATAATTGGGATATATGTGGAGAATGTAAAGACAAAAAGATGTATTTAATATTTGTGGTAATCGCTTTAATAATTTAATAAATGAGTTAATTATATACTTTACGTTAGATTATTTAATCGCATTGTTTGGACACATTTTTCTTGGGAAAGATCCCCTGATACGATCGAAACGTCGCCGCAGCTGATGAAATAAATTCCACTTTCACGGAGCGCTGAGCTTCATTGTTTTTTTGCCTCCCATCATCATATCGGTCTGTTTCTGCCCCAGGGGCCATCCGGAACACAAATCTGAGGCAGATTCCCCCTGCGCGAGGAAACCAACAAACCTCAGACGTATGTTTGGGCCTCCATCCATCTTTAATCATTCTTCCTGAGTGCGTCTCATTATATCCAACACTTAATACGCATGCAGATTATTTTATACAAACCATACTGTCTCGTGCAGATTCCGGGGTCCCCCCGTCTCCATGCACCAGCAATGGCGAAACTTTTTTTTAATTACATTCGTGCATCTGAAATATTGCGAAAACCGCCATTATTCATGAATATCTGTCGGCTGAAGAGCTGCGATTTCAAGTGGTGATTTTCAGACTTAAGAGATGTCCGATGGGTCTAATCAGGATCTTACGACGGGTTTAATCATCTCGCTCTCCGTGTGTGGTGTAGGGACCGGCGCACACCTCCTTATACGACGCAGCGGTGAGCGCCAGCGACCCAAATCACAACCCGTTAAAATCCAATGCTTAGAATTGAGAAGACGGACGCAACAAGGACCATGAATGTGGAAAAATAGCCTTTTCTAATTAATCTCCCACCGCGGTGCCGTGGGCCAGGGCGACAGGGAGGAAGCCAGACAGGATCGCTGTGGGAAGAAAAGATTAAGTAACATTTTTTTAAAATATTAATAAAAGCATTTATTTGGAAAAAAAACTGTCTGAAGTTCCCTGAAAGAATGGTGTTTCTTAAGAAGTTCTCCATTAACCTCTGAACAGTTAACTGTATATAAAACCTTAAAGAAGCTCGTTAGCAGAATCCGTTCCTAGGTTTCTGGTTTATAATACGTTTTATGGAGACCCACCTCGGGGAGCGACAGGCCACTAGTCTCTTTATTACGCAGAGAGAGAGAAAAAAAAGAAAAAACATATTAGATGTTGAGACCGTATTTCATGAAATTAAGAAGATACCCTTGGGCCTGATCCCTTGCTGTATCCGTAATGAAAAGAACAATTTCCAGCACACTATTTAAGATCTATAACTATTAAAATTCACTAGCCTCGGTGACTCCTCGTATGAATGAAGTGCTTTATTTTATATGAAAAAGGGCTTTCCAGCAGGGACCAATACCCGTATATCAAAAAATAATAACCCCCGAATGGGAGAACGAACAATAGATTTTGTGTTTGGCCCCCGCCTGCCGCTCGCCGCTCTCTGCGTTATTGTCGTGGACGGTAGGAAATTCCACGCACCGCAAACTTGCTGTCTGTTCCTGCGGCCTCGTGCCGACTCCAAGCGTTCGTGTTTATAAAATAATAGCCACAAATCACGCAAATAAGAAATAAAAAAGTTAGTTACGCGAAGGAATTATTCCAATTTCTCGGCGAATGTTCTGCAGAGCGACGTCTGTTTGAACAGCAATAATTGAGAGAACTCGATATTTCTACTGATCTCGTTATTAAATCCAATATATAAATGTAATCAACAAAATAACAAAAGTATTATTATCTCGACACGCGCTGCGCATAAAGCGCCATTCGCTATGTTAACGGGGGGCCAAGGGAACGATTTCACATAATGAATGGGAATTCTTGTTTTTTGTTTCTGAGTGAAATTGGACGGCAGACGCTTTCAGATGGGAAATCATTCTAATAAATTCACGCTGCGAGGGGCTCCGGTGTCACATTGTTACAAAGAGAAAATCTCTATTAATACGATGGAGCTAAAGATGGACGATTGCTCGGCGCGGCTGATGTATACTTCATATAAATGCCCCAAAGGGGCGAGAGCCGGGCCTAGCGACAAATAAGACAAAAGTTTGTGATTTAACTAATTCCTGTGATTTTTTTTTCCCCTATTGAAACTGAATTGCGTTCACCAGGAAAGCATTAACAAGCAGGACCGTCCCTGGCTGGGCTTTATTTATCTCTGTGAATCTTTTTCTAGAAATAATCCAATTAATCTTTATTTACAGACGTTCTCAGAATCCAGAATCATCGCTCTTTTGCACCGGTCGGTGTTTGGGAAAGAATTAATGGATGTTTCTTCTGAGCGATCCCTAAACGGATCCGTCTGCTCAGTATTTCCGGCTTCTCGCGTGATTCTGATTAACCTGGAGCTTTGGGGCATCATAGCCAAGATTCCATATAACGGCTAAAATCATTTTATTAATCCAATGTCTCCTCTTAGGACTTAGACTCGATCCAAATGAGGACTGACACCGAGCCTGTTAGGAGTCGCTCATAAATATAACCCTGTGTCTTAATCTAATAAAGAATCATAAGCAACGTCTGCTGTCTCTGCATCTCCTCGCTCGCGGTTTAAGATCCAAACCACGGCCTCTCGCGGGGTCCTGCAGCCCCTGGGGCCGGAGATGTAACTAAAGAGAGATCCTACAAAGTGGACAGGCGGACAGCCTGGGCGACAATCCTGCCTTACAACCATAAAATAAAGACATTTTAAGGGTTAATGGTGAGGTTATTTAGGTGATAAACTTTGTTTTCATGATGTGTTGCCCCCCAAACACCAACATCTTATTTTACCGCTAATTAGCTGAGCGCAGAGGCTTTCCGAGCCGTTAATTAATGGAGTGATCAGGGTTTCTGTGTACGGTTTCTCTCTTTAGTTGGGTTTTTGTGATCGGCACAGAAATTTGTGGCGTTTGTGATTTGGGGATGGACTCCAAAGACTCTGGTCTCTTGTCTGATCCCATAATATAGCACTGCTTACTGCGCACAGACGACGCATCTCCCCGACGGGGCATCTCGGGGCCGCTGCTGCCGGGCCGGAGTCTGAGAGCCCTTCAGATTGTTGTTAATTAAACCAGTTTGATGGAAAACTTTTCCTTAGCATTCAGGTGTGGGACAGAAACGAGTGTAATATGAGGCCGCGAGGTGGGAGCAAAAACATTAAGCCGAGCGCATGCAGGTAGACGTTACTTGGAAGAATACGCTGTACGGAGTTAATTGATTTAAATAAATAATATTCTCACAAATATTCGGCAAGCTCACTGCTTCTTGCCCAGACATTTCACACCCGGCGGGCTGATATGAGGGCTTCTCACAGGATCAGCCATCTGGGATTTATTGGCAGAGCGGACATCGAGCTGCTGTTTGCTCCGGAGTATCGTTAATCGCTAAATGACATCACAAGGGTTTTATACGAAGAGAAATTCTGGTTGAAAGCGGTAAATGTGGTGGAATCACCGTAAGAATGTTCCTGCCAGTTCCGCCAAATTTATTCCGGCAACAATTAGGCCGAAATGTGCTGCCACTCAAATACCTCGAAGGGTTAACATCTAATCCGCCGGTAGTGAGTAGAATGCACGAGGTGTCCCTGGCGTAGCTCTAAATCGGGTAAATCCATAAATCCCAGACACTGTTATTTTTCCTACTTTTGCCGAGAGCTTTCTGATGGGAATGGTCAAACCAAGGACGCTCGTTCCGCTGAAGAATGTTTTTGGAGAAGTCTTCGCGGCTGAAAATGCTTTTTTGTGTCGCTGTGAAAATAATATCAGCAGAAACATAACCTTTCCGATGTTTTTATTATCTGCCAAAATACGCTCGACAAGAAAATAACAAAGAAAACACAGCGAAGGTTAAAGAGACTTTTTCTTTTCTTTTACCTGTCGAGCTCAGAGATTTAACGTTTTATTTGTCTTCGGCTGATTTGTGTTACAATGTAGCTGATTTTTGTGAAACAGTAAATTACAACTCATAGACTGCTAGCTCTTGGGCTCGAGAAACTAGACTAACGTTGTGTCGTACTCCGCGGTGACGTATCCTGTGCTCTCCGTGTAAATAGTTGTAATGAAACTACCAATTTCTCTTGGCCATGTACAAATATTGTCCACAGTTTATTAAAAGACATGTAAAAGGCGTACAAGGCATTGCAAAGATACAAATATTGTTAACTCCAGAGATTCTACTGAGGAGGAAATGCATGTTATGGATATTTTTCTGACTCCAGATCACATCGTTTGCTGGATTGAAATCTCCCGAGTCTTCTTCTGGGTTCTCACGGCTGGGAACTCGGCACGCGATCCCACTTACGGAAACACGCAGCACACGGATCAAACACATGAAAGAGATCACGGGATCAAAAATCACTTGACATTAAGATACAAATCAAAACCCAACCGTCTGGAGCCCTAAACTCATGTGAGATAGTAAGCGGCTTCTCCGGAGTACAATAAACAACCTGCGCTGGCACACTGGGCCTTACAAATCCTAGGGGTCCCTAGGCACATGCCTAGCACCCCTCATGGCACCACGGGCCCAGAGCTGCTCACCAGCCTGGCACACAAAGCGTTAAGGACATTATAGCAAAGGCGCTCCGCTGAAGAGCTGCAGTAAAAGTTAATATCCGGGTTCCCGGGGAATATTTCCCGGATTTATAATAAAACCACTGATCACTTCTTTATACCCCAAACATTTTATCGAGGAGGTGAATGTTCTGTCGGGATGTTCTAACCGGAGAACTTTCACTTTCTTATTAATGAATGTCCGCAGCTCGATTATTCTCCATAGAGACATATTACCTGCCGCCAGCACCGTGTATCTCTGCCATATATTGCGGGGCACATTAAATGCATATCTGTGAGCGTCCGCCGGGGGATAGTCTGCAGATAATCCATGAAACGTCAGCCCGTAAAGTTTACTGCACGGCTGTCAAAGCCACTCGTCTGAATACGGTTTGAGATCGCGGCGGAGAGCGGCTGCGGCAAAGAGATTGGCTTCCTAAAATCACCCTCCGTTCCGCAGATATCATAGAAACAGTCAATAAAACCTAAAAACGTCTCAATCCGACTGCCTTCTCCAAAACGAAAGCGACACCAATCCGAGCCAAGTCGCCGAGACGCCGTCTCCCGCTAATCGCTCTCTGCCGGCGAGAGCCGTAAATCCAGGGAATTCGGGTTTAATTACTGGCTTCGTATCGATCTCCAAACGGCCGGATTGCGTGGAGCTCATCAATAGAACGTCGTGTAACTGCGTCTCTTATACCGCCAGTAAATGATTGGATTTAATAGACGCGTAATAAACATCACCAAGACAACCAGCCACTGAAAGGCCTTGCTCACACGGCTTCAGAAATGAAAGGGTTAAATGTAAATGCCAAAAAAAAAAAAAGGACAGAAGAATCACGTTAATCGATGACTCCGCGTTCGTTTTAGAGGCCGTTGCATCGCGGAGTTTAACGCCATTTAGCGGAATAAATAAATACTTGCAGTGTAACTTTTTTCCGCCCCGGTCTGTTTGAAGGGAAAGGCGTAAAAAGAATCGGCATTTGATTCTCTCGATAACGGGATCTGACATTAACGCGGCGATCGGATACTTTGTATCATCAGAAACGCCGGCGGATTTGATGTGGATTACTTGCCGTTAATGACTTATTTTTTGTAGCCGAAAAACACTTTTATTTTCCGAAGTTGCATTTAAAGTCTTAATTATCGCGAATTTGTTTCTTCTGTCGCCGTGAATACCGATGATTTTTTATTAAATCGTTATCCGGAATGCGCTTTCAGGAACGCCGTTTGTTTGAGATCGGCCGTGAAGCCGTGTAGAATATCAGACATTTTTCAGGTTTTTACGAATACTTGCTGTTTTTTATCAGTGAAGTCATTCTTCATTCCGGTTAATCCCCCCCCCATTAAATATTGAATTTCTCCGTTTTGAGTCATCCGGTCAAACTGGTTCTCAAACAGAGAGCAAAACGCCAAATGTTCAATTAGAAGAGAGCGCTGGGCGGCGGATTCTTTCCTCCAAAGGATCCAAGTTCCCAAACTGTTTGTTATTATGTGAAAAGGATATTATTTGGATAGAAATCGAGCGCCGCCGCGGACGGTTACCCTGCCCCCCGCCCCCCAGTCACATGGAAAGCGATCATGAATCCGAGGAATACATTAAGGAGGAATATCGTGAAGACCATTTAATCTGATTGCATGCGGGGGGCGCGCCGGGACCCCCAGAAAAAGTCTCTATTATCTAAAGATTTAATTGCTTTGTTTTATTTTCTGTAGCAGCGAGGCTCAGGGCACTTGTCAGCTATTGCCGATTGACCCCTCGTGTTCACGCTGTTTGACACCGATTTAACGATTGTGCTACCCTCTACCCCTACCTCTAAGATGCCTCTTTGGGGTGTAAAGTTTGTACCCTGGGGAGTCGCGCATGTTGTGTGGATCCAGGTAATGACTGCACTTGGTTTGTGTTGTAACCATAGATGTGACTCTCGCCGGTCTCTTTACAGACACACGGAAACGTTTTCTCTCCCATTCCCCGTAAATCTCCGCAGGTCTCAGCGCCCGCGTCTTACTCAGCATCCTCTGCTTTCCCCGAAATAAAGGAAATTGCACCGTTATTTCTTCCCCGCAATAAATAAGAATCGCTATTTATTACACAACATAACATTTTTTACAGGTAGATGGAAGCCGGCCATTGTTATTGTTGGCTTCAGTCTTATAAATGGATTCTAAGTGCCCCAAGCCGGGGTGTCCAGCGCTCATAAAACGCTCTGCACTTTATTGCACCGCAAATAACGCATTTACCCCGTCAGTCACTTGCTGACACGTTTAGCTGTTCCGTTTATTATGTCGCAGAGTCGCGCATGAAAGGGGAATCTTCGCTGATAAATCTGCTCCCTTTAGCCGTCATTCTCTGTCTCCGGAAGATTGAGGACACGTTGGGAACAATCATCTCACCATCTTCTGGAAGGTTCTGCAGCAAACCTCCAGGGCTCCCTGCTTCGCCCCAAAGTAATAAAATCCATATAAAAAGCATTAGCCCCGTGTGATCGTTTTACCCAAAATGAGAGGTATTTAGCCAGCGACCTGAGTTAATACCCCGAGCCCTGTGATTAAAATGCCCTTTAACTTTTTTTTTTCATGTAGCGATTTAGCGGTTCACTCCTGCTTTTGGACGGCGAATATGAGAGAGAAATCCTGCTCCCATCACTCTGATCAGCCATTACGCTGTAATTGCCCTTTATCACTCCCATCACTCCTGTGTTCCAATGGCCCTTTATCACTCCCATCACTCCTCTGTTCCAATGGCCCTTTATCACTCCCATCACTCCTGTGTTCCAATGGCCCTTTATCACTCCCATCACTCCTGTGTCCCAATGACCCTTTATCACTCCCATCACTCCTGTGTTCCAATGGCCCTTTATCACTCCCATCACTCCTCTGTTCCAATGGCCCTTTATCACTCCCATCACTCCTCTGTTCCAATGGCCCTTTATCACTCCCATCACTCCTGTGTTCCAATGGCCCTTTATCACTCCCATCACTCCTGTGTTCCAATGGCCCTTTCTCACTCAAATCACTCCTGTGTTCCAATGGCCCTTTATCACTCCCATCACTCCTGTGTTCCAATGGCCCTTTATCACTCCCATCACTCCTGTGTCCCAATGACCCTTTATCACTCCCATCACTCCTGTGTTCCAATGGCCCTTTATCACTCCCATCACTCCTCTGTTCCAATGGCCCTTTATCACTCCCATCACTCCTCTGTTCCAATGGCCCTTTATCACTCCCATCACTCCTGTGTTCCAATGGCCCTTTATCACTCCCATCACTCCTGTGTTCCAATGGCCCTTTCTCACTCCCATCACTCCTGTGTTCCAATGGCCCTTTCTCACTCCCATCACTCCTGTGTTCCAATGGCCCTTTATCACTCCCATCACTCCTGTGTTCCAATGGCCCTTTATCACTCCCATCACTCCTGTGTTCCAATGGCCCTTTATCACTACCATCACTCCTCTGTTCCAATGGCCCTTTATCACTCCCATCACTCCTGTGTTCCAATGGCCCTTTATCACTCCCATCACTCCTCTGTTCCAATGGCCCTTTATCACTCCCATCACTCCTCTGTTCCAATGGCCCTTTATCACTCCCATCACTCCTGTGTTCCAATGGCCCTTTATCACTCCCATCACTCCTGTGTTCCAATGGCCCTTTCTCACTCCCATCACTCCTGTGTTCCAATGGCCCTTTATCACTCCCATCACTCCTGTGTTCCAATGGCCCTTTCTCACTCCCATCACTCCTGTGTTCCAATGGCCCTTTATCACTCCCATCACTCCTGTGTTCCAATGGCACGTTGTGTTCTCTGATCCAAGTTTAAGTTTAAAAGGATAATTGTTGGTTAGAAACCCTTTTTGTAATTATGTTACAGCCAGAAATGTCCTCGTTTTCCATGAAAACAGCTCAATGACCCCAAACTTTTGGATGGTATAAATAGATTTTAAAAAATAATAAATAAATAAACACCACCTGCTGCTTTGGTATCGCAATTAATTAAAGGCACTTTCACTCCATACAAGAACTTATTGTAAGAAGAAATACCTTCCTGTGAATGGAAAAGATGCCGTTAATTAATTACGATACTAAACACCATTTGGAAATCGTGCGCACCCTTGACGCCTCTTTTCAGCCGTCCATTAGCGCATAATACCCCGACAGTGATAGAGAGAAGACTGATTAGTCTCCCGACACAATGTGACCGTCTTTAAGTGCGTTTGCTAATCACAGAAGTCCTCGGCAGCCCCTCAGATCTCGAGAACATTATTATTACATAGACTGGGAGGCGTTATCGCCTTTTGTAGATTATCAGACAAGCGAACGCGGCAAACAGATTGCGTGTCAGTTGCTTGCGTTGTAAGCCTGCAGAGCGCAGCTGAACGGCCTCTCAGATCATATGGAAATAAAGTTCATTTCTCATTTCCAGCAGATGCCGACGAGGTTTTTTTCTGTTCTTAATATCTTTTCATTGTTGCAGACTCCACTTTTCTGTCTCTTCCATTTATCTGCATTGAATTATTTTTAACTGATGAGGAGCTGAGGTTTAGTTGGCCAGGCGCATGGGGTTTGTCAGATCGAGTCTCTTGTACATTTATTTATAGAGCATTCTCCATCTTCATGCATGGAGCTGTACGGCGGTGAAATACACGGTGAAGCCGTGGCCATCGTGGAGACCGAAGGGGCGGTCAATGAAACTGATGCCAAAAATGTTCTCCAAAAAAGCATCCAAGCCTGAATTCACTTGCCCTCCTCCTTTTGGGTTCTCCATAAAAGTAATGATGGAGGCCGACTGGTCACAACACTTGCCTTCCTAGAGGGTTCCCTGCAGTTCACCAAAGCCTACCTGGGAACTCTCCGCCAGGAGACTCCGGGAGATGCTCTGAATCCTGCAGGTCGCGGAAGCGGGGTCCTGACTCGCCTCACCCCCCACCCGTTTCCCCCTTCAATGGGGTTGAGTCCCGCAGGATCCCAATCGTTCCCAGGTATGAACATAGAAGCCCTGCTCACCCATCTTGGGCAAGTGATTTCATCTCATTGGGTTCGTTTGGAGATACAAGTCACTCGTCTTTGTGCCTAGCGGCTCTTTGGATTTATCAGAAGATTCATCAAACATGACTGAGCTGCTAAAACAAGGAGACGCAACCAAATTATGAAGACAGTTCCCAGCGTTCCCAACCGGCTTTACAAAGCATTTCCCCAAAGACGTTTGCTTTTATGCCGATTGGCAGAGATGGACCTCGACATTTCTAATAACAACATGAATTTTTAGTCTTTTTTTTGCTTTTTAAAAAGTTAGATTGAAAACCATTCATAAAACTCCCACTTTCCTCTCTTAAACACCATAGTTAAAAAGTCAAAATGTTCTTATATTTAAGAATATTGTCTTCAAAAGTAAGAAGATGACGTCGTTATTTGGGAAACTGCCCTTTTATCCTCTCTGATTAAAAAGCGTTAATAGGAAAGCTCTGACTTTTACCATTCTGCTCCATTATTTATACGCGCTGGAAATGTTTACGCGATTAAATAAAGGAAGGTGATTAATGGGTTTCCTCTCATTTATCAACCGCATTGGGCACGAAGCTGAATTTGGATAAATTCCACTGATCAATTAAAAAAGCAAGGAGCCAGATGTCGACACGGAGGCCTAGGGGTGCGCTCGGCACTCGTGATGCCTCCATAATTGTTTCATTTCTCAATTTTGGGGACAAAAAATGGTTTACAAATGATTTTCATTTACTTTGTATATCAGTTGAAAGTCGGTTTGTTAAGGCGTCACACACCTGATACAAAACACTTATTTCTATAATAAAGTCATTTTTGTTACTGTATTGCCATTATTTTGAAAGATTATCCATTTAGGGGCCACTCCTGCTGCACGTAAAATATACAGAACTGCCGTTCTATCATTTCTGACATACACACATAAAAAATAGTTTTTCTGCTGCAATGGCAACAACCCCCCCCCACACACACTTACCCTTACATCCCATTAGAATCTGAATTCTCTGATGGGTTTTTACTGCTCCCCAGTATTTATAGTACATGGGAAAGCGATGCCCCAAGTGGGTGAAGCTTTACTGCCCTGCGGCAAATGTCTTCTAATTGTTTAATTGAGAGAATAAGGAGACCCTCGCCTAGCATTTCCGCTGCCGGTCAAATCCTCCTGATTGGCTGCAGGTGGCAAATTTCTGGGGCAACTTTAACTTTCATGAACGGTTTAATGATATTAAATATTATCCTCCATTTTGGCAATTTAATGATGTGAATAAAGCAGAATATCTGTGACTTACACAGCGCTGGGTTTTACTTTATTTCACATTGAATATGAAATCATTACTAATTCTATAAAATAAAACATTCCTGAAAACAGCTCCATTCCCGGTGTCTATAGAAGATGTAACATTAGGAGTGTTAATTAAGAAGGGTCGTTTAGGGTGTCTCCCACTGCAAGAGTTAAAAGGAAGTCTGGGTTTGCTTTATAGCTCATGAGGTCAACTTCCTGTTTGCTGCGATGATGTCATAGTTAGAGCTAAACACGAATATCAAATTCCTGAGTGAGAACGAACAGCTGTCATTAGCTGCCCAGAGAGATGGAGCCCAGATGTGGAAATGTGAAGATTAACTCATTTCTGCCATTACAGAGAGAAATTATTTCAGTGCCTCCGACGGATCCCGCTGCCCGGCGGCTCAGATCCACAGCCAGATGGTATACAAACTATTGCGTCATCCTACTTAGTTCCTGACCTGGCTTTGCTAGAACTCTGCCTGCCCTGACCTCCCGGCCCGTGTACTGGCGTTCTCTCTCGGCTGTCTGGTTACTCTTTAGATTGTAAGCTCCTTTGAGCCGGGCTCTCCTCACCTGTTGTCTCTGTTGGTCAATTTGTTATATTACATATTTGTTACATACTACTTGTTATGTCCTGTCCACCCATTGTACAGCGCTATGGAATTTGATGGCGCTATATAAACCAATAAATAATAATAATAATAATGATCTACATAGCCCCATCCCCGGGGTCTGTCTCTGCCGGATTCTTCCGCTGCCCAGTCTGACCCCCATTGCCTCTTCTCTGAGGTCCATCTGGAACCAACGCCTTCATAGTGGCCACGAAAGATTAAATGAAATTCGCACTCATGAGTCCTCAGGCGACAAAGAATTGGGTTTTCCGAGGACATCGCCACGTCGGGTGGTGGGAAACCAAACTCTTTTATTTGACAAATGGAATATTTATTCATATTGACCCAACTCGTAAAGGCGACATCTTTCAAGCATAAACTTTCCAATGAGTGATCTCCAAAACCAGACAATTCTCTCAAAATAGGATATTTTAAAACATTATTTGACAATTTATTATTCTCCGAACTAACTTCTCAGCAGAAAGAGAAAATGCAAGACCTTGATTTGCGAAGCTCCCAGAAGGATGACGATGGCTTGCTGGAAGCATTTTTAACTCGCTAAAAAGGTTGTAGAATTGTAGGAAATTCCTCCAGGGGGAAGATGACAGCACTTACACAAATTATCTCACGCAAAACGGCACAGACGGCGCTCATGATCACTTTTTAAGATATAAGCAGCAAACCCTGAGCGCTTGCGATTCGTCCGCAATGAATCCAAAGCAAGCGTTTGTAAAACAAGGTCCGCGTGTGATCGTCCCGACTTTAATTCACTTCGCTGTTTCCTCGCTTTAACTACAGATCTTCGCGGAAAAGCCAATAAAATGTTAATTAAACCTTTTTCATTTCAGACTAAAGGATGGAAAATGCCGTAATAAGGATGTTTATTTCAAGTTCCTTTTCTGTTTTTTAAAAGCTTGCATATTTTTTTTTTGCAAAGCCATTTTTTGGGTCATTATTTAGTGATTTTGAAAGTAGCAGATGTCTTTAATAGTAAAATTCTATAACTCTAATCTAACCTTAATTATCCAACATAGTTTAATGTAAACTCCGCATTTTTTTGTTCTTTTGCATAATTTATTTTGGTATTTCCTTTCATTGGCACTGGCAATTAAGAGTTATATTTACTAATGAATGACATGGAATTACAATTTCTTTTCTTCTACCAAAAATAATAAAAATCCAGCTGTATGCAGCTTACGGAGGATGGAAATATCAAATAAAATATATTGTTGCAAATAAAATTAATTGACATGAAAATACAGATTTCTGCAGCACAAACTCAGGCGCGCCGTCGCCTACTAGAGTTTAAAGGGTCTGTTCCACTGAGACAAAACATTCACTGCACTCTGTAGCAAGTTAAGAAGATCCATTATTTTATTTTTAATTACATGAAAAGAACATAGAAATTTGAAGAAGTATTTACAAGTTCTATGGCAACAACCTACTTGGGGAAAGATTAGGACATTCAGCAGGACAGGGATGACGTTTGTTATATTTAGTTATTAAAGTGTTAAATTCAGCAGAGGCATTGGAACCGCACCTTTAATGCAGCTTCACAAAAGACAATTCCCAGACTAAAAAAATGCAGTTGGAGGTGAGTTTACTCAGAATTGATCAAACTTGACTCAATGGGAGACTCAACACAACTCAATGGAAGCCTTGACTGAACTGGAGACACAACATAACTCAACGGGAAACTTGACTCCACTCCATAGGAGACTAAACTCAATGAAAGACTTAAATCCACTCAACTGGAGACACAGCATAACTCATTGGAAGCTCAACAAAAACTCAACACAACAGGACACTCAACAAAACGTCATGGGAAGCTCAACACAACTCAATGGGAGACGCAACATAACTGGATGGAAGTTTGACTCAACGCAATGGGAGACCCAACACAACCTAATGGGCGACCCGACTTTACGGTAACTCAACTCAGAAGACACAAAACAACAAGAGACTCAACTGAATGGAAGACAAATAGCAATTATAGCAAATGTAGCAGTGTCAGGCTTTTACTCTTCCCAAATATAATACGTCTTCCCAGCAGTAATGGACTCATCTGCTCATATTATTATTATTTCTTCTGCTCATATTATTATTTATTTTTTCTGCTCATATTATTATTCATTTTTTCTGCTCATATTATTATTTATTTTTTCTGCTCATATTATTATTTATTTTTTCTGCTCATATTATTATTTATTTTTTCTGCTCATATTATTATTCATTTTTTCTGCTCATATTATTATTTATTTTTTCTGCTCATATTATTATTTATTTTTTCTGCTCATATTATTATTCATTTTTTCTGCTCATATTATTATTTATTTTTTCTGCTCATATTATTATTCATTTTTTCTGCTCATATTATTATTATGTGCATTTTGTGTCGAGTGTTCCATTGGTGGCGACAGAATGACCCCTTGACCTTTATTTCTGCAGCTTTATGAAACGAAAGAAAATCTCATCTTTTTGGCTTCAGTCTTTGCCTGCCCAAAGTGGATGTCATGCTGGAATCACATAGGATGCAGATTCACCGTATCATGTTCTGGCTCTGAAACCTGAAACAATAACGCAGCCAAATATTTGAGAGACAGATTGCGATGATTAAAGGCGCACATTTCGGAAAATCAGCCAAGTATCCAGGGATCCGTCGGCTGTTTTAAGGACAGAATCCTCATTTAGGGAAATCAAGACAGGTGTCAAACCTGCCGTGTTTATCTCATTTTAAACGCGTCGGGGTCCTGTGAATCTCCTCCTGCCAAAGCTGCCCCGCAGGGAGGGTTTATAGCGATATTTACACTCTGCGATCGGTGGACTTCGGGCAAATCCACACTGCGGAAATTCCTTTCAGATCGATGTCCGAATCTCTTTTATGGGGTAAGTTTTGGGCTTTAACGCCAGAGTATCTTACAATGTTTGACCGATACGGTGCATAAAAACACCACATGCTACAAAAGAGATCGTTTGATCTGAGAAATTATTAACTTCAAACAGCACGTTATCATTTTATCACAGAAAATACTTTTTGCTTTTTTTAATTAAAAATAAGTCATTCCTTTTGTATTTATAAACAGAGGTTATTCGTAAAGTCACGGTGGACAGAGAGACCATGAGATGGAAAAAAGACAGACAGTCGGATAGATAATAGATAAATAGATAGATAAATAGATAGATAGATTAGTAAATAATAGGTATTTTCACCCTAAATGGACCCAAAATAATGAAATTCTGTTCTAACCCCCATCAGGCATTGCTCTGGTGTCAGGGAAGGGGTTAATGTTCAGCCAATCCTCACTTGGTGCTGGTTGTGGAATGTGGATCCCACCCCGTCGCTCCCCTCAATCGTAAAACATTTTAAGCTTTAATTTTCGGTTTATTGCGATTAGTACGCTGTCTGCAGGAGGTATTTATGATTTTTTATTGTTTTCTGTCACAAATTGTTTTCGGGATATTTCTCAGATTTTACCCAAAGTTATAAAACCTCGCAGTCTGTATTTCCTCCGATTTAACGAGATCCCGGCTTTAAAAAAACAATTAAAATCAAGTTTCAGCAGCGGGGGGTGATGCAGGTGAGCGTTATATTAGAAGGCATTATTTGGGAGTCATTATCAGGGGCCGTGAGTTAATTTCGCTTCTAATGTCCTTTGTCTGCCGGCCTAATTGTCTTACAAGGTAAAAGTCTCATCAGAAATCAGTGGAAATGATGTTCACCTCCGGGGACTCGGACGTTTCCACCGCGTTCCGCCGCCTCCGAGTTAATGACATTTTTCTTTGTTTCACTGAGTTCACGAAGACGACTTTATTTTTTTTTTCCATCTGGTTTTTGCAAAATCTGCACAACTTTCAGCTGGTTTTTGCAAAGCGCATCCGAAAGATAATATAATACGAAGATGTGTCTGACGCGAAGCCGTCCAGTAAGCAGAATGGATTTTCTTGTGAATTTCTAATTACAGAAAATATTCCCAAACCTCGATGACTTTGCAAAAGGCTCCCAGAGTCAAAAACTCAGATTTTGTGGATCTAAAATGGCTTCTTTTTCATCGTCTTATCCAAAAGCAGCGTATTTCCCTCACAAAGAAATTGTGTAAATAGTTTCTTACTTTAATTTAGGCACTTTTGGATTATTATGTTGTGTTAAAGGGACAGTAAAGCCTCATGACGTAAATCCTAATATTAAAGACGGAGATGATTGTCTTAAAGGAAATATAAATGACGCTCGGTTTACAGCCGCCGTAAAGCAGACTCCTATCACAGGAAGTGCACAGAAGAACTTCTTCCCCCGACCCGCTGGAGAAATTTGTTGACATCTGCAAGGATTTGGAAAATCTAGGAACAGAAATTTGTTCAAATACCGATTTTTAATAATAATAAATTGCATTGTTATCCATTAAAAGTTGTTCAGATTAACGAAATTCTGAACTAACAAAAGAAGCAAGAATATAAACGGCAGAACCTGAGGAATTCCTACGGAAAGATACATTTTTTTCAGATTTTTAATGTGTCGGGGAGGTAAATGCTTGTGATTTTCTTTGTTTAATAATATATATTTTTAAGACATTTTATCCATGGAGAGAGAGATTGGAGGAAATGGCAGAGACCGGGTTACGTCTGCTGTAAAAATTAGCATTAATCAGATACTTGAAGGCACTGAAAAGCACCCGGTGCCAACCCTGATGAGCTTACTGCGTGGCACTTTCAACACTTCTCCTGCGCGGCTCTCTCGTGCTAATTATCACAACTTGACAAAATTGCAGGTAAAAAATCAAAGTATCAAAACCAATAGCAGCCGATTAGCTGAAGGTTTAGGGAATTAATAATAAGCAGTGTGAGCGGAAGCGCCCTCTGCGTGTGTTCCGGGTGATTCTATGGGGTTCTCACATCCGGGCGGTTATTTTGGGGTCCCCCCGATATACTGTAATATGAGAGGTTCAGCCATTCAGAGAATATTTAAAGCTACAGTTCCACTTTCCAAAATAATTGATTGTGTACAGGGCTGGGGGTTATATTACTGTATACAGCGCTGGGGTAGGGGGTATTACTGTATACAGCGCTGGGGCTGCTTCGGGACTTAACGCCGCCCCCCCCGCCGAGGGGGGGGCGGCGTTTTAAACTTCGCCGACGCCATTATCTACCCCCGCCCCCCCCCGGTACTTACCTTTAAACAGTCCTGCGGCGAGTCTCCCTGCTCTGCCACGGTGCCGGCTTGACGTCACTTCCGGCGCTCTGCATTACAAGCCGGCACCGGGACCGAACAGGGAGACTCGCCGCAGAGGAGAGAGAGAGAGGGGCACCAAGCGGGTAAGCGAAAACCACTCGGTGCCCCTCTCTCCTCCGCTTGAAAAAAAAAAAAAAAAAGCGCTTGGGGCGGCAAAGTGCCGCCCCTTCTAAAGTGCCGCCTGGGGCAATTGCCCCAGTCTGCCCCATTATAGGGCCGGCCCTGGCTGGGGTAGGGGATATTACTGTATACATAAAAAACTGGGTGGGTGTTTTTAGTGTATTTTTAATGGAGGTTATTGGACAGATGTCTCCAAATTCTAAATCATGTCCTTTAGTATAACTGGAATTATTATTATTATTATTATTAATGTAATATTAGGGATGTTTCAGGGTCACGTGACAATCTCGGTCCGTAAAACGCCTCATTCCCTGATTTAATCCGTTCATTTTCATCGGTTTCAGGAATGTGTCCGGATTGTGTTTCCCGCCGTTTACCCTCCATTGCTAAACATTTTAAAGTTTAATTTCAGGTTTATTGTGTTTAGTAAGTTTCTGACTTTTTATTGTTTTCTGTCACGAAACATTTTTGTGATATTCCTTGGGTTTTATAAAACCTCACAGTCTGTATTTCCTCCCCTTTATCGAGATTCCAGCTCTAAAAAACGATTAAAATCAAGTTGTTAAAATTGGGGTGGGGGGGTATGGATTACAATCAGTCCTGCGAAGCATTAAAGCGGAGACGTTATTGCACATGGCGGGTGTTTGCGTTTTGGGTGAGACCATCAAATCCAGAATAACTGAACTCTCCGTGACCCGTAAATTTCCTTTTATTAGAAATTATTCTTAATTTTGCGAGAAGAAAACAGATTTTTGCATCTAATCTGTCAGAGCCCTTTGTCCGGGTCGTCAAAATATTGTTCCTCCAGCGAATGGTAATAAAAAGAGACGTCGGTATCTGGTTATTGTAAAGAGGGATCTGAAATCATTTAACTTTCCACGATTCTGTAATTCACGCTGACTTATAGAAAAACAAAAGCAACAACTGCAAATCTGGGTCGAGAAAGTGGATTATTACGTAAAATTGGCTTTTAGCGAAACAAGCCGTTTTTTTTTCTTTTCTTTATATATTTACGGATTCCTCGGATTTGGGGAACTGACCTCGTTGGCGTCGATCTTTCTAAGAGAAAGAGTTTGGATTCTTATCTCCCAGCCTCCAGCTCTCTCCTACTCTTTACGTTTAGAAGCTCGGTCGCCCCCCGTCTGTTGATCTGTGTTTCGGGATCTGAACCTCGAGGTAAAACGTCATATTTATACCAAAAATGGGGTCTCCACGCCAAACTGGATCCTCCTTCTGGATCCACATCGGGGTGGAACGCTATAAACTTGTCTTCTTTTTCTAGTAACGTGTAACGTGTAACGCGGCTTTACTTTGTATCACTAGAAATGCTCGGATTTGGCATCATTAAGGGGTTAAACGCGTTCGCTCCGTACAGAAATACACGTTGCCGCTGGTTGGGGGATTCAGAACCAATAACCAGCTCTAGATTAATGGTTTAAATCTGAAACAGGAATCATTTTTCTAACCAACATCAGGATCTGAAAGCGAAGACGCAGCCTGGAATGATTTCTTTGATCATTTTCGGGCGACTCGTATTAAATGCCAGGAAGCTGCAGCGCGAAGCGGAGATTTACTTTTCAATTCAAATAATAGAAATAAAGCAACAAACCGCCCCCCCCCACGCGACAGCCGGATCGGAGGCAATAACAAGGCACATTGTGCTGATCTTCCCATGGAAGATTGTAAGCTCTTTGGGACAGACATTATTATTACTATTATCTTTTATTGATATAGCGCCAACAATTTACACAGCGCTTAACAGAAGAGCTGACACTTAGTTTAGAGTCTGCCCCACAATTTACAGTAAAGCTGCTCTGGTTGTTATGTGCGGCAGGTCCAGATAAATTTAATCTCATATAGATATAGATGGGGGGCCGGACCGGGAGATGGGGTTCAACCCGATAGGATCCGCGGCTGCCAGGTTATCCATACACTCATTGTGACGGTGGACGGACAGACGCACCGACGCATGCACTCAATTTTCTCCTAGAACTCTCTTTATATTTCTCCTTTAATAAAATAATGGGAGACGTATTTGGAGCACATGGTGTTCATTCATTAATCGGCCCCTATCCAGAGTGCCCCGGGACTGGGCAATAAATACAGAAAAATCCATCTTCTTCTAAATATGAGCCCTTTATACCCTTCCACATACAGTGAGCAGAGAAAAGGTGTGAAGGACTCCGGTTCCTCGCTTTGGAGAACTACAACGGCACAATTTCAAAATCTCAAAGCAGCAAAAAATGGGTTTATAAATGAAACGATGTAAATAAAACCCACGATTCTTCCTTTAAATGCCCCGCTCAGTTACACAAATACCCAGCAATAGGACACAAAGTCACAAAAAGATGACCTTTGGAGATGCAGGGAGATTTGGTATAGAAATATATTTAACATTTCCAAAAATAAAACGGTCCCTTTGCTTCTGGGCCCCTGGGGGGACGGCGCTCCTCACTTTATTACCCCCCACATATATTTATGAGAGTTGGAGAAGCAGCTTCGCATCTGAAATGTTACGTTTCCACTCGTTATCAAAGGATAAAATGTGAACCAAATCCCCAAATATCCAGGAGCCCCCCTGCCCCCCAAAGCTGCTGATCAATGAATTCAGGGTTACTGTTCTTTGTACTAAAAGTCCCCCCCCCCATTTTCAATCAACTCCTCTGCGAACCACTCAATCATTATTTTTGGATAATTTGCCCAAATTTAGAGATCGCGCTTCGTTTGGGAGTAGAAAGAGTTAAAAACACTCGTAAAAAAATAGTGTGTTTGATTTCCTAAACTATACGTGATAAAGGAAAGCGGCTCAAACGGTTTATAATGGAGAAAACATGTTGCGTCTCCAAACGACTCACTGGGTTCCGCTCTCGGAATGTGCGGAACGTTTACTGAGCTTGTATTTTTGGGTTAAACATGTTTTAAGATGTCATTCAAAGCCCCGACATTTCAAGTACTATAAGCTTTTAAGAGGAAAAAAAGCAAACGAAAACCACAAAACCCTCGGATCGCGCCAGCGTTTGGCTTCCCACTCGCTCTCATCCCACTTTCACCGGTGGGGCCTTCAAAGTTCCTCAGTCTCTGCCTCTCCTGGGATCCCGGGAGCAAAATTGATGACATATGGTACGAAAAAAATTCACCGCGCCCGTCCTAAACCTCAGTCTAAAATATATAACTTAGCAAAGGAAACGAACACAGAGCTAATAAAACTTTTTACACCAAATTTCAGCTTCTATTTGTGTCCAAAGCTTTAAATTGTGATAATAACGTTATGTTTCGTATTCAATATTCCTTATTACACTCGAACCGCTCGACTCTCTCTACCACCTAGGCTTTTTGGACCAGATTCAATGACAACTTTAATATGATAAGCGAGACTCGGTGCCAATTTTAAGGAGCATTAAGGATCTCCTGCTTGTCTGCAGATAAAGGCAGCTGCGGAATTCTAATGCGGAAAACGGTTTTTTTTTATATATCTGTAACATTTTGCAATCAATGTTTCTCTTCCAGCATTATCTATAAATTCATTTGTACAAGTTATACTTTTATGTTATTATGTAAATTTTATTATTCTTTCCTGGTGAATCTATACATTAAATCCAAAGGTTTATTGGTGTAAAAAAAAGACATTTATATCTCTCTCTGCAGACTTTGAAATTCTTTTGATTTCATTTTATTCTGTTTATACCGGCAGCTATTAAGTTTTAGAGTAGGGGTTGTGATTTAAGAGTATTTATGGAAAATATGCCGGTTTGAAAACTGTATTATGCCCGCAGCCAGGCAGTGAGAGTTTATGTGTAAATGTTTGTGTGTCAGCATGAATGTGTATGTGAGCATGAATGTGTATGTGTTAGTGTGTGTGAGCATGAATGTGTATGTGTTAGTGTGTGTCAGCATGAATGTGTACGTGTTAGTGTGTGTGAGCATGAATGTGTACGTGTTAGTGTGTGTGAGCATGAATGTGTATGTGTTAGTGTGTGTCAGCATGAATGTGTATGTGACGGTGTGTGTGAGCATGAATGTGTATGTGTAAGTGTGTGTGAGCATGAATGTGTATGTGACGGTGTGTATGTGTGTTAGTTTGAGTGTATGTTAGTGTAAGTATGTGTAAATGTGAGTGTGTGTTAGTATGAGTGTGTAAGTGTGTGTGTAAATATGTGTGCCGGTGAGTATGTGAGTTGCCGGAGGAGTGGATGGGACGACGGCTTTACTTGGCATTACCTGCCCCCTGGGCCAGAAGCTGCCAGCCCTCCCCTTGGTATCTATCCCCTGATTTACTCTCATCAATGAGCGATTATCCATAAGGTCAAATCCGGGCCATTTCAGACTCAGGTTGGATGACAATAGAAAGCACGTTAATGACGTCTTGTTACATTACACAGCCCCATGCCGCATGGCTAAATATATCCATCCTAAGGGAAAATGGCAGCTCCCTCTCAGACCTGTCCATCAATCATGATAATTTGGGCTCCTTGCCTTATCGTGGTGAAATCCCACATGCCCTTCACGTGACAGGTAGAACTTGTAGGATGATTGGAAAGTAACCTGCTCAGAAACAGCCAAATGTAACCCTCCATCAGCATCAAAGAGACTTTCTGCCAACACATCCGTGGTGTTCGCCGAGCCGGCAACAAGTCCTTTAAAATAATCCCCCCCCCGCTGACGTTTGATAAGAAAAGGGAGATATTAGCCCAAGAGATAATTCTTCTGTTGAAATTGAACCCAAAGTCAAACCTTTTATTGGGGCCAACACAGAAAAAGATATAACGTTACTGAAGCTTTTGGGACCTCAGAGGTCTCTCTTTGTGTTGGAATCTATCAGAATTCTATCCCAAGAGCGTCTGCGCCTTCTTCCGGACTGCTGTTTGTCAGTACAATTACTGTTAATATATATAGGAGATATAATATATGGGCGTCTGGATTTTTTTTAATCTAGAACTCATTCCTATCATTCCTGTCCAACCATCCAAACTTCTATTTCCATAACCATGACGATCGGGCTGCGGCGACCTCATGAAACACGAACAATTTGTGTCCCGTTCGGCCATAAAACTGGAATAAATTGCGGCAGCTCCGGGGGGTGTAACAGAGAATGAACTTATTGATGTTTTTGCAGAATGACTATTTTTGTGTTTTTTTGTGCCATATTATAGATTTTTTAAACGGCAAGCTAGGCGGCTGCCTATAGTTCTGAGCCGGTACGGAGCGGTAAGGTTTCTCATGGCACATACATGTGGGGTGAGTAAGATGTTTCCCAGCATGCACCTCACATCCCCTTCCTCATTGGCTGCTCATTAATTCTTTCTAATTGGTTCAATGATCAGGAAACAATTAAAATGAGCACCCAAGGTGCCCAAAGCCTCACTCCGGGGCGGCTGGAACATTCCATGAATCCTTGCGGCTGTTTGGGAAGATTTATAACAAACTCTCCGGCGATTATTGGCTTGTGCCGGGAGGAGATGCTTTTGTTCTCCTGCAATCGCTGGCGTGTGAATGGAGAATGTTATTGAGAGGATCCTGAATTTGTGCCGTTGTGAGATTCCGGATCTTTGTCCTCTAGATGACTTTGACGTTTCGTCTCATTAATATCAGGTTGCCGTTAAGTAGGTCGGTTTACAGCCCGACAGAAGAAGCCGCCGGCGCTCCGCCGATATCGCTTCCTGCACCTGGAGACGGCGCCGTACGGCAACTACCATCGAAACCGTACGAGTAGGAAATGCAATTATCTTATTGTCTGTGTATTCATTTAGAAAGAGAAAAGATCGCGAGCGTCTAATAATTTCTGCACCAGAACATTCCGCTGCAATCCATTTCTTTTAAATGCTTAAAAAAATGCCCTTTATTATTACCTCGTTCAGAACATTTTGAAGCCGCCTTCAATCAAAGTGCAGCTTCTCATTAAAGTCAAATGATTATTAAAATCCGTATATAGTTCCCTCTCGTGAATTATTTGCATTCGCCGATGTGCGCGGCATTAGTTTAAGGGTAAATGCAAATATGACAGCAGGATTTCTCATCCAGCCTTTGCTTTTGGATTATTAGCCGGCGTTGGGCGCTGCATTTATTATCCCCTTATCATTTCTCACATTATATTAAAACGTTGCAATTCTTAAAGTAATAATATTGTCTTCCTTTTTTCTTCTGATTGTCTCATCGCAGCTTCAGCTTCTTTCTGGAGATGCCGTATATAATTTCGAAGGGCTTATAAAAAGTGTCTCTGCGCCGTGGCGTGGAGCCGAGTGACGGATTCCTGGCCCCTCGCACCCGCTGAGACTCGTGATTAGAACTTGGCGGGAGGTTCGGTGATTGGTGGAGGCCGGGACGCTCGTGGCGGTAACTCGCGCGCTCTTATTGCCAGACGTGAAAGTGTTTTATAAGGAGGCTCCCTCTACATCCCGCCATTAGCCCGAGCGGAGTATCCAGCGCTGAATGTACCATTAAACGCAGAGAACGAGCCGCCGGTAATGCCTGCTTTCTACCAGGGAATTAATGGACCTCATTACTCGGGGTTTCACGCTATCTTGAGCTCCGTGGAAAGGCGGCTTTTCTCTGTTCTCCGGTCGCACTTCATATTTTTGTATCACTATTTAAAATATGTTTTAATAAGAAGCGATTATTTTCTGGGGAAAAAAAATTATTATGAATTAAAGCAGTCGGCTGTTCGTCGGCAGGCGGTGGCTCCTCCAATCCGGGTCCCTCCAAGGATTGATGCGAAGCTAATATTCCGCTCTTCGTTTTACGTGTTTGCGGATAGAATTTTTCTTACATTTGATAAATTTGGGTAATTCCATAGTTTGCGTTTTTTCGGTTTTAAAGAAACTCCCAATTATCTCACGTCTTCCGGATTCTCAGGAACGTCGCAGAAACCTCCTGAAATATCTGATTATGGCTTTAACGGGATTTCGGGCAAATCTAATAATAAGCGATCCCCCCAAATAAACGTCGAAGCCACAAAATGCTGCTTTCATTTGAACAGTTATTAAAAAAAAATGTAATTTCTGATTAAAATGCTTCCCACCTCTCACCGTAGACGTTATTTCACTCAGTGTGAGTGCCAAAGATAAAATTAATAATAAAAATGCACCAATTTATAGCGGGTCGGCAGCAAAACTGTTTACAAAAATACACATTTTTTACTGGATTTACTATCCTTTTTCCAAATTTAATAATCCACTGAAAAAGCAGCGAAGACAAAACAAGCTGCTAATGTTATGGAACATAAAATTCTTGTTTTATTTCCTTACTCGGTGACTTAAGTAGAAGCAGAAAAATGAGACACAACATATTATTATATTAAATGTCTGCAAATGGGCCAAAAACCAGGCTGCGAGTTACATTCCCTGCCATTCGGATCGGCCAAAAATTCAGGGGCATTTTTAATTTGGGGACAACATTTTTTGGTGCCCACATTCACTCTCACTCTCATTCACTGTCATTCACTCTCACTCTCATTCATTCTCACTCTCTCACATTCTCATTCACTCTCACGCTCTCTAAATGTTTCCCTGCATTCTCTGCCGACCACTTCCGCTTCTCCATCTTCTGCTCTCTGCCATCTTCATCCGCATCTCCGAGGACTTCACCCGGTGGCAACTTCCTCCAAAATGGTGGCGCGTCTGGTGACGTCCTCTCCACCCGATTGGAGGATTCTGGAAATGGAAAGAAGCTGATACCCCAGACGAACTCCACCGGACACAGGGTCCGCGCTGAGAGAACTGGATCAAAAAAGGTGGAGAAGCCCTCTGTCCCGCGTAGAATATATAGGAGACGGTGAGTATGGTCCTCGTATGCGTCCCACTGCGCGGGGTCTTCAAACAGCAAACAATTTCCCTGAATAAAAGAAGAAATCTGATCTGAATAATGAATAATTCTTTAATTCATAGGAATGCGAGTATTCTTACGATTCACCAATTTACCCATTTCTGTGAATTCGCCGCAGCATTTAATGCAATAAATACAATATTTTTACCATAAAACCCCGAAACGTCAATCAGACCTTTTATCGTAGGGAATATTAGCGAGTAACTCCTTATACCTTATACATGTGCCGGGTGAGTGCAGGCGGCATGATATATTCTATTTATATTCAGCTTTGTGTAAGCTTTCAAAAAGGGGTCACGTTGGCCGTAAGGTGTCGACGTTCTCCGAACTCCTCGGAAAAGGGAACGTCGCGGCTCTCGTTGGCTCCGCGCTTTAATTAAACATTTAATCAAACGCCTCGTATGCATATAAAAGATCCCGAGTTCTGCTTCATCCTCGGGATAACGAGCCGCGTCTCGCCTCCCTCCTCCCGGGGACTGTGAGACGCACCGTTTGATCGCACCTTTCATTTGATTTTTTGGGTTCCGTCGAGGTCGGGGATCATCCTCTTTAATTTAGATCTTCCTTTCACCTTTTATCATAAGTTTTAATTCTTCGGATTTTATTTTTTTTGTTCCTGGAAGAAGTGAAAAAAAAGATACTTTTTTGTTTGACATTTTCCAACATTCTCAGAGGCTGAAACCTAACTTCCTGAATATTCTGACGGCTTCTCGATGATGTCACAGAAGCAATATTCACTATTGTAAGTTTGCGGTTAATTACTGCGTATCCATAATGTGTCTTTATACTAGGTAGGTTCTTAGCACAAAGGCGAGTCTGATCCTCTAGATTGTAAGCTCCCGAGCCCAGCCCTCGTTATCTAATATATCCGGGCAGGGCCGGCCTTAGGGGTGTGCGACCTGTGCGACCGCACAGGGCGCCATGGTTGCAGGGGCGCCTGACCGGGACTTAGATTAAAGCATCGTTTTTTTTTTTTGTTTTTTTTAAAACTTTATTTAACATCATTGATGTTAAATAAAGTTTTTTTTAAAAAAACGATGCTTTAATCTAAGTCCCGGTCAGGGGCGCCGAGCGGTTGCTCGTGAAGTTCTCGGCAACCGCTCGGCGCCCCTTACTCTCCGTGACTCCGTCGCGGTGCCAGCATCTCATGTTGAGCGCCGGACTATACCGGCGCTCAACATGAAATGCCGGCAGAGCGAGAAGACGGATGCCTCCCGCTCTTACCGCAGGACTCCGGCAACAAGGTAAGTGGGGGGGGTAGTTTGAAGGGGCAGAGGGGGGGGTAGTTTGAAGGGGCAGAGGGGGGGTAGTTTGAAGGGGCAGAGGGGGGGGTAGTTTGAAGGGGCAGAGGGGGGGGGGTAGTTTGAAGGGGCAGAGGGGGGGGTAGTTTGAAGGGGTAGAGGGGAGGGGTAGTTTGAAGGGGTAGAGGGGAGGGGTAGTTTGAGGGGGGGTAGTTTAAAGGGGCAGAGAGGGCGGGTAGTTTGAAGGGGCAGAGAGGGGGGGTAGTGAGGGGGGGCGCCAGAGGAGTAGTCCGCACAGGGCGCCACAACGCCTAAGGCCGGCTCTGTATCCGGGCATCTAAGTCTGTCAGTTCTAATACCTGTTATAATACAGACTTGTGATTTGAAATTGTTATTATTCATTATTTATGAGGCGCTAACATATTCCGAAGCGCTGTACATTTACAGGAGTCGAGGGCGCTGCGCGTGAGCTTACAATCTAGCCTTATGGCACTTTTCCACGTCTTCTGTCTCAGGATACATACATTATTTGATGTCACTTGCATGAACTGAATATTGCCCAGGGGGGGGGGTATTTACTGGCCGGTGTAACTCCGCTGGGGCAATCTAATTCTGCACAAACCATAGAAAAATAGAACGTGCCGGGGGGAGCGAGAGAAGATCCCGCGACTCCAATCCGATCAAAACCCGGTCCCAGCTGAAGAGGAAACCTCCGTGGTTTGGCTCAGGCGTTGGGGTTCATGTAATTGCCTCTGTAATGTAATTTCGGTGCAACAACCAGGCAATTATTTATCCGCCGGATGCACCACATCTTAACGCAGGGTTTATCCTATTACAAGGCAGATCTGTTACAAAGTGCATGACAGCACAAAAGAATAGAGCACAGAAAGGATCCAGCCACCCAAGGCTCTTATTAATATCGAGCCTCTTGTGGGTATATGTGGAAATGGAAGAAAAATGCACACAAATGTTAGTTTTATATTATTAATATTATTTTATCATTATTATATTATTATTATATTTTATTATTATTATTATTTAATTATTATTACTATTATTTTATCATTATTATTACTGATATTTTTTGGAGCATTTCATGGAAACGTCTTTTTCTATGTTCAGTAAAGTTATGTAGGTAAAAGTTTTATCCAGAAATATAAAGTTTCAGTAAAACAGCTTGAAACAGCTGGAGCTCGGCCCGGATCTGTGGCTGGGGGGGGGGGATGTTGGGGTCGCCATTTGCCGGCACTCAGTGAAATAAAGACCTAAAATCATTAATGATCGACGCTGCATTAATTACACGATTCTCAGACATGGAAACAGAATCCAAAACATGACAGCAGAAAGCGACTTCTGACCCCACGACCGTCTCCAAATAATCTCATTAGCTGCCCCCGGCCACATCTGGCCCCGACGCTGCCCCCGGCCACATCCGGCCCCGACGCTGCCCACCGGCCACATCCCGCCCCGACGCTGCCCCTGGCAACATCCGGCACCGGTGCTGCCCCCGGCACTCCCGGTGAATACAGAGATATTCTGCAACCAATGGAATCACTACACGCGTGTGCATGCATATATGTATACTGTATATATGTATATATATATATATATATCATGTAATCATTGTAATCTCTATGGAGGGGGGAGGGGCAGAACCTCCGGAAACCGTTACTTCTCATATCGAGATCATAACAAATAGCTTCATTTCCATGTTGAATGCGTTTCGCGGGGGGGCTGCAGATTTTTATATATTTGTACCGTTACCCTCTTCACCCACCCCTAAAAACACTAAAACAACAAAGAAATCGTTAAAATCCCTCTTTGTGACAGAATTCCCGGAGACCCGCCGGCATTTCTCGCTCGGTTTTATTTGTTCCGGTTGCCAAGGCACCAAATTGGTGGATTTTTTTTCTATCTAAATTTAAGTTGCAGCCATTTAAGTGTTTTTTAGTAAAACGAGTGAACTGGGTGGGGGCAGAAAGCGACGTTCTCCACAAAATGTCATTTCTTTTCTGCACGGCTTTTTTACGGAACTTTTTGGGCTAAAATGCCCGCTTTCTCCTGAATACGGCTAATTACGGGGCTTCAGCCTTTTTTTGTAGATAAATAAAGGGACGGGGGGGTCGCACACGGAGCCCCCGGCAGCGCTTTCTCCGTCGCTGACATGTATCCGCCCCGGGCTCTCTGACCCGTCATCTGATTATCTCCCACTTAACAGAACTGTCGAGAAACGGCCCCGGAACGAGCTCTGCGGATCCCGCTGCCGGTTTCTCCGCTACCGCCGAGTCCTTTTGTCAGAACGGATGTTAAATCATTTCATTTGTCAATTTGTTGCAAAAGACGTTTTTTTTGGGGGGGGGGTTGTTTTTACTTTGACAGAATTGTCTTTTTCTCATCTTTTTACAGCCGATCCTTTTTGAAACGCACTTTGAGTTTGCGATAAATGTCAGGGATGGCGCTAATTGCGTTTTCCGGCCGCGTTCTGTAATTAGCGGAAGTGAATTCCTCTTTATACAGAACTCTGTGTATTTGGAGAGTTTCTTCAGATAAAACGAGGCAATAAATATATCCGAAGTTACGGCTTTTGATGTTGAGATTGTAGACTATAGCAAAAGCATGGGAACAGCTACATATAAATATGATGTCATCATTAAAGAATGGTATGCAAATGACATCATATTAATTCAAACGAAAAAAGGTGCATTAATCATAAATACATTTTCCTTTATGCCGTATATATAACCAAATAAAGTCATGTAACGGGGTTTGCAGATTACAGTAAACAATATAATTGGATTAGAAACCCCCCCCTATTGTGTATCTCATGGAAGCGGCCGTCTTAACTTCCTGTTCTCAGGATCTGCAGGATTATTCCTGGGAAGCTGATCAGATAATACGGTCTCTGCCACCGGCCGCCACCGATCTCAGCTTCATTATTATTGCTAAATGAATTATCTCTCAGCTTCCTTTATGTTTAAACGGATAAATGGTAATTTATAAAAGGTAAATGAAGTCACTGAGTGTTGCTGATTGGTTGAGGCAGCTCAGGGAGTACTTGACGTCTTGTGTTGAGTGCTTCTTTTTGACCTCCAAGCACAGTAATGTAGGCTCAGGGACACCACCCATGGGGAAAGCCCCAGCAACGTGCCCCTTGGGGGTACAATCCAGGCTGGCCAAAGACAACTAACCCCCATCTAACAGCAGATTACCCCGGGGGATGCCACTGACCCAGGGGACCAACAAGAAACGCAACATGGAGACTCCTGAAGACCTGAAGAAGAGGACTACAAGACCACCCCTCATCCAGATTCACCCCCATTGCCTGGAGCCCCTTCCCGGGCTCGGGGCCTTGCTGACCAGAAGCGGATGTCCCGGTGCCTCCGTCACGCCGGTCTTCGGTTTCTATGCAGATGTCGCCCCGTCCTGATATCCAGGAGAACTTTACAGAATAAAACCAGCAATTGTTAATATTTGGCGTCACGGGAGGCGCTTTCTGTACAAACAGCAGCTTTATTTTAAAATCTTAATTGTTCGGCTTTCACATAAAGTAAGTCGCGGAGCCGGGATCGTCCCTTCTGATGATTTGTTCCGTCAGACTGAACGTTTTTATGTTTTGTAATTAGGTTTTGTAAGCCGCGCTGTGTTAAGGCTCTCACACTGTGAAAATCCATACGCTGCTAAAATAACAATGACAGTTCCTTTCTGTAAATTTATCCCTTGATATCTGCATTCGGGGAGGAAGGAATATTCACCCAGATTGTATTCAGGAACGTATCGCGGCCTCGCTCCCTGGAAGGCTGTAGCATTTAACGAGGTAACAATAAGACGCGATACGCGGGGGGCGCCTCACGCTGGCGCCTCGGATTATTTTTATATATGTTTGGACGGAATATTTCATTTCACGAGTCGATCCGGCAACGCAGTGCTTAGCGGAGGCTCCGTACCGGCTGGCGATGGTAACCCGCCGGCAGATCGGCCCCATCCGGCCCATCTAGTCTGCCCTTAATCAGTCGTTGGTCTCGTCTTAGATTCAGGAGCCATATGTCTATCCCATGCATGTTTAATACCCTCACTGTATTACCCTCTACCACCTCTACTGGGAGGCTGTTCCACTTATCAACCACCCTCTCAGTAAAGTAAAACCTCCTTTATCCCTTTTTGTATTTAAATGTCCCCCCTCCCCTCCCCCAGCCGCACATATCGAGGAGGAAACTGATACATTTTATCTCTTTGTCTATCAGGAAGCAAATCTTTTCTAGGAAACATTCACGAGCCAATCAGAGCGAGATATTCTTAAGGACGTTTGAGGTATTTGACAGATTTAGAAATAGGTGAAGTGGGCAGTTTGGGGGCTTTTTTAACCCCCACCCCCCCATGCCTGACACGAAAATAACCGGTTTGCGTTTTTTGCTTTGCTTCTGTTTCACCATAAAAGCGAATTCATTGCATATTTCACACATTTACAGAATTTAGAAAAATCTTACATATTTTTTTGCTGGGGGGGGCGGTAAATTTTTTTGTGTAAATCTGTATACAGCAGCCAACAGGTGATTGGGATGTTGGAATTCTTGTCTAAGGAGCTTACAGTTAAGTGATATAGTGAGATGTGAAAGAGACGGGGAGATTATTACATTCGGGGTCCCTCTCTCAAAATGTCAGACCAGGAAGGCTTACACCCCCCCCATCGCTGTCAGTCCTGTTAATGATTTGGGGCAATATTTGAGCATCAGACGGGGGAGGGGGAGATCAGTCTAGTGGATCAATAATGCAGTCCTTGATATTTCAGCAAAAGAAAATAATCTTTTTTACTTCAGAACTGAAAAAAATCTGGCATCGGGGACCAAATCAACCAAATTTCCAGATTAAGCGAATTTTCCGAATATTGTTTCTAACCCCGAGGCGCCAAGACCTTTGACCCCTGAGCAACGTCAACCGCTCTGGCTTCAAAAAGGCATAAAAATCGGGGTGATCTGGAGCCGTCAGTTCATATTTAAAAACGTATATATTTTTTTATGAAATTTTAGGGTAAAATAATACCTTTTCCAGCCCAAAACCTGAAAGCCAGGCGCAGAACCAATTAACGGCTAAAAATATTTATTCCGTGAAATCTAAGATTTTGTAAGCGCCGCGTTGCTGTTTTGCGGGACTTAAAATCAGAAGAAGATCAAAACAGTTCGTTTAAAGTTTGACAAATTGTCATTTCAGCCGCGCGGTTTTTACTCAAATCTAGAATTTAATTGGACCTCGTTGAATCCTCCGAAAGGTCTTTCCAGCTGCCGGCAATCGCCCGGCGGAGGCGGCTCCGATTCACACGTCGGAGTAAATAATAAATGATATTTTCATAATAATTCTTCCCGGCCGTACGCAGAATTTCTATTTTTAAAAAGATCCGAAAAAAAAGGCGTGAGAAGTAATTGATTCGGAAGCGGCGCGCGTTTCAGTCCGCGGAGCGCCGTATGTCCGCTGCTCGCCGTGATTGAGAAATCTCTTTTCTTTTTCTTTAATTGCTCTGTTTTCTGCGATGTCGGACGGTTTCCGCGTCTGCCGGGAAGGGGCCATCGCTTGGCAGGTTATGCCCAGGAGGGGGTAAAGCGCCTGTCAGCTTCTTACCTTGATGAACGTCTTTTCAAGCATCGCGGCTCAAATTATGATTATTTTGCATTCGGCTGAATTATTTAACGGAATAACTCTTTAATAACACGCGTGTAACATATCACCTCGCACGGCTCGCAACACGCCTCGGGAAGTCAGTAAAAAAAACAGAAAATCTAGATCTTTTAAACACAAAAAAGTGGAAAGCAACAAAATGTGACTAAAAACATAAAAATAAATAAAGTTTGGCCAAAAAGCAGACGAGATAAATTTACGGAAAGTAAAAGAATGAAATAAAAGTTACCAACAATGTAAAGAATCTTTGGTTGCTCGAAAGCTTTGTTTATTTGGCATAAATTTATTTACGCAGCCAACGGTTCTAAAGCTGGGAAAAGCGGCATTTTGTTTTAATGCTGATTTTGGAATAAATTGTGATTTTTTTAAAATAAATTATTTTCTTACAAATTACGGGTAAAATGTGTTCGCTTTTGCCATTCTTGAGGAGTGAACCATATTATTTATTATTTGATCGCTCTAATAAGGGAAATAGACAAAGCCGCATCAGCCCAATTAGGAGATTCGTTGAAGTCGGAACCGTCTATGATGGCAGGGAAGAAAAATATTTAAAAAAACACGTTTCTCGCACCTCAGAGGTCTCTTTTTCACTTCTTTTTCAGGTCTGAAGACCTCTGAGGTTTCAAAAATATCAACAGACTCAATGAAAGGAATGAACTTCAACTGGAGACTCCATTCATTCTACAAATTAGAGTTTCCGACATCTTTTTGGTGCACATGTATGTATGCATGTTTGTATGTGTGAGAACATATATGCCTGTATGTATAAGTGGATGTATGTCTGTTTATATGTATAAGTGTATGTATTATGAGTGTATGTGTGTGTATAGGTGTATGTGTACGTGTATGTATGTCTGTTTATTTGTATAAGTGCATGTATTATGAGTGTATGTGTGTGTATGTATAAGTGTATGTGTGTATGTATAGGTGTATGTATGTCTGTTTATATGTATAAGTGTATGAGTGTATATAAGTGTGTGTTTGTATGCATTTATGTTTATGTTTGCGTATATATCTGTGTATCTGTGTGTTACATGTATGTCTGTTTGTATGTATGAGTGTATAGGTGTATGTATGAGTGTATATGTGTATGAATGAGTGTATGTGTGTGTATTTTGTTAATATTTATATACTTTATAGCTGATGTTGTATGAGACGTACAGATAAAGCTGTGTGACCTTGTAATAGGAGGAGGACGCAGGTGTCGGAGGTCCCTGTGCCATAGAGCTTACAATCTAACACAGAACAGCAGCATTTAAGTAAAATACCGTATGTCCATCTATTGATAATGGAATCCCTGGTCACGTAACAGGATGATGTGATGCATGACGTCATATATCTGCAGAGTAATTACTGGCTGATGTCGTTCTTGTTTCTTTTTCCTGCCTCGGTTTTGAGGACGCGACGCCCGCCATTCTCTGCAGGAATTTTGGGTCATATTCACAGGATTTTGCGCAGTTCCTCACCCGTTTATTTTAGACGCTCTTCTTTGTGTTGTGTTATATGTGTGTTATTGTGTTATATGTGTCCTGTGTGTGTTCTCTATGTTAATGCACACATGTGTTTTGTGTGTCAGGCTGACAATTTGCCATCTAAATCCCCAATAACTCTGTAGCCGGTATCCGGCACATGGGGCTGGGAAGTGACTCCGCTGGTCATGCGCGGCACGCGGCTTCTTCCACAGATTCCAAGTCAGTCCGAGCCGCCGGGGGAGATCCAGACGCTTCGCCTGCCGTTCCTACGCTTCTTGCTGTGATGGAGATGATGGCCGGTGGTCCGTCTGTCAGACCCCCGGTTCTCAGCCACGGAGGTCCCGTCCCTTTTTTCTCCTAAATCCTGGCAAATGGACTCGTTGACCGTTCTCACCGCTTTTCAGATGAAATTCTATCCAATCGGTTTATAAATCCCGGCGTTTCCGTCCGAAGCTCTGGATATTGATTAATGTTTAATGCTAATAATTTAATGCGACGGCCGCTCCGTACATCAAACGCTAATTCTGTTATAAATCAGGAAGGCCGAGGCTGCGCGGTTTGTCTCTGATTCTGACATCGTTCCACCTGAAAGCAAGCAATTACACTCGCTTAATCGGAGGCCGCCACGTGTCCTCATCAGCCACGTTTACTCGTGTTGTAAATAAGCGCACGTTTCCTGAGCTTCTTCCCCAAGTTGGCTTTGTTGGCCGGCATCGGCTTCTCTGTGCAGATTCCTTACTTTGGGCTCCATCTCTAGAAGGATCGGGAAAGAGTGAGGGACCTCAATATGTCTGTCTTGGGGGAGAGAGAGACGGGGAGGGAACGCAACGGAGAGAGGAGAGAGGGAATGGGGGAGAAGAGAGAGGAGAGAAGAGAGGGGATAAAAGAGAGACGGGATGGGAGAAGAAAGAGAGCCGAGGAAAGAAGAGCGAGAGCGGATGGGAGAGAGATGTGGAGATGAGAGAGAGGGGATGGGAGAGAGAAAGGAGAGAAGAGAGAGAGGGGATGGGAGAGAGATGGGGAGATGAGAGAGAGGGGATGGGAGAGAGATGGGGAGATGAGAGGGGATGGGAGAGAGATGGAGAGATGAGAGAGAGGGGATGGGAGAGAGATGGGGAGATGAGAGAGAGCGGATGGGAGAGAGAAAGGAGAGAAGAGAGAGAGGGGATGGGAGAGAGATGGGGAGATGAGAGAGAGGGGATGGGAGAGAGAAAGGAGAGAAGAGAGAGAGGGGATGGGAGAGAGATGGGGAGATGAGAGGGGATGGGAGAGAGATGGAGAGATGAGAGAGAGGGGATGGGAGAGAGAAAGGAGAGAAGAGAGAGAGGGGATGGGAGAGAGATGGGGAGATGAGAGAGAGGGGATGGCAGAGAGATGGGGAGATGAGAGAGAGGGGATGGCAGAGAGATGGGGAGATGAGAGAGAGATGGGGAGATGAGAGAGAGAGGGGATGGCAGAGAGATAGGGAGATGAGAGAGAGATGGGGAGATGAGAGAGAGGGGATGGGAGAGACATTTAAATAAATAAAGGGCTTTAATAAAGGACAGTTTTGTTTTTTAAAGGAGGAGAAAAGTTCTAACAAGAGAGCGGAATCTCACACCAGAGGGTCAGAGACTGAGAGGGAATGGAAGGGAGTTTTACTTTACTGAGAGGGTAGTAGATAAATGAGACAAGCCTCCCAGTAGAAGTAGAAGACTGATCAAGGTTTGAGTCTTTACAGCAGGAAAAACGGGCAACTAGATGGGGGCCGAATGGGGCCGACCTGCCGGTCTCTGTGTTCTTTATGTTTATTGAACGCCGGGACTCCTGCATATAAATGCGCATTAAATGTCTGGTTCTTGCCGCACGGTGACTCGAATCTCCGCTGCAGTTCAGCAGTTGAGTCGGATAATGAAACGTAACGTATCAGATGATCCAGCGTCGCCTACGATATTATTATTCCTGGGAATATTTCCTGCATGCTACAAAGTCAAATGAAAATGATTTGCATAATGACTCCGAGAAGAGAGAACCGCTAAATGGGTCGGAACAAAGAATAAAATGGTTGCAGCGAGCGGCGGAGCGAGGGGCCGGGAGGGGCCGGGTCCCAGCGTCGCGGGACGTATCTCTCCCCTGTCTGGTTAGCGATCCCCCGGGGGTTTCGTGACGGTGTGTATGGAGATTCCCGGCAGGGAGCGTCCGTTACCGGTAAAGACTTGTTTTATAAGGTCCCAGGAAGGACCCCCGAGCCGCCCGTCTCCCCCCGACGGGGGAATTATGTAAAGAAACCCGGTGCCGTTTGATTATTATTTATTTATTATATAGCGCCATCACATTCCGTAGCGCTGTACTAGACAAGACATAAGTATATATAATTCAATTTACAGAAACATTGATACAAAAACACAAGGTTCTAAATAACGAGCATAAGGATTATCCGCAGCACCCGGCGTGAGAATAACGGAGTTTATATAATAATGATAATAATAATAATAATATTTAATTACTGAAGAAACGGTCGCATCATTTATACATCCGCATTCTACACGCAGCAGCAGCCAATCAGAAGGGACTCGCTGGCTGTATAGTTACCGTTGCGGAGCGTTTCGTTTTTTTCTCCTTTCCCTGGTTTTTAAATCATTTTTGAAGGAGTGACGTCAGAAGCTCAGACCCCGGAGAAGGACGTATTCTGGCCGATGGTTACCAGCGTCTGGCACGTTATGTCATCGATCAGCTTCAAAGAGCTTTCTTACATCATTCCTCTTCAAATACCGCAGGGGCCCCGCAGCCAAACGCGTGCGGAGCCCAGCGCGGTTCCAGTCATTGCTGATATCTCCTCCTCTGCAGACTCAGACGGCTCCTGGTTGCAGTAGATGCGGGGTTATGATGTCATAGCTGACCCCCAGAGTTGACCTTCTTGCTTGTTTAGTACGGCGTTTAAAGCTCATTGTGAATTTCAGAATTTAAACCCAAATTAAGAAACATTGGGCCAAATAAGAATTTGGAAATGATGTCATAGTGCTTAGTAATCAATGTGATAAAGAAAATTGCACCTAATGGGGTATTTATTTACAGTTTTGCCCTCTTCTGCCCTCCTAGAACATTTTGGGGAGATTTTCAGGGCAGAGAATTCTACATCTTTCCAGCTCTTACTGTGCAAACTATGAAACATGCGCACGTTGATGCGCTCCGATGAGCGAGGCGAGGGGGCTTTACTGATTTCCCGTGGCGGGTGGCTTTGGTAATGCCCACCCATGATGGTGACCAATCAGTGGATCCTGGACGGTAGAATAAAAGAATACGGATGCCAGTGATGTGAGTCTCCCCGAGCTGCTAAATCGGCTACTTTAACGGCAGCTTGGGAAGTCTCGGTGACCGGAGCCGGATGGGGTCCCCCGGGCTGGGGATTCGCTCGCTCCTTCCACCTGCACTGAACGTTCACATTTGTTGGGTTTGGAGCCCCCCCCCCCGGCGTTCTAATAGGAGTTTGAATCTATGGCATTGGGGATCCTGAGATCGAATTCCGCCGAGTAATCCGAGTGCCGGGGCCGGTGTAATCCATGCCTCGCTCCCCGACCGTTAGCTGAGCTCCTCTCTGCAATTTCTGCCCCTGATTAACCCCATCTGCGCCAGGTAGTTCTGCCAAACGGTGCAAACCCGCCGAACGAGAACTCAGGAATTTTACTAAGATTAACGTCCGTGTGCTAAAAGAAAAGCCGCTTTCTCCAAAAATATACATTTAAACATGTTCCGGGTCTATACCCTAAATAATCTAACGGGATTCAAAAAGTATTTTTTACAAACCCACTTTACGTGTATCCCATGGGAGCAGCCATGATTATTCCTCCCCATTAAGTTACCTCTCCCTATTGTTAAAGTGCTGCGTGTTTGTAAGGGAGGAGAAGGGAGAGAGCGTTAGGACAGGAAAGTGATCAGATAATTCTGGCTCTGCCACCGGCTGCCTCCGATCTCAGCTTCCCTGACATGCAGGGTTCTTTTACATTTCAGCAATGAAACTGATAAAACGGTAGAATTAATACATAAATGTCGTGATTATTATTTATAAAATGTATTCTATATAGCGCCATCATATTCCGCAGCGCCGTACAATGGGCTAAAAATGGGCCGCCCCCAGGGAGATAGCCGTAAACTATCAGCAGACAGTAAAGTTTGCCCTGGTGGGGTAAATAAAGCATCATAGGACCCAGAATGTAAAAAGCGACATAGAATAAGGGGAAACAAGGGGAAATTGGGGGGAAAATGATAGGATTTTGTATATTATTTTCAATAAAAAAACTCGATTTTTTTTTAATTTTTTTGCTCAGTTAATCGAGTTGAATTCCAAAGAAATAAAAGGACTCGAGAGAATCATATAAAAAATATCGTCTTTATCCCAAAACTATTGGAAAGAGCAGAAAATAATCTGCGTGAAAATTCTAATATCCAATGAAAATAATCCATATTTTCCTACAAAAAGACATTTATAATAAAAGCAAACATATTTCCAATTTGTCTTCGCTCCATGAACATTTAGCAGCGATGAGGCGGAGAGACCCCCGCGTGGGGCAGCGGGGGCCGGAGCGATGCTTATCTCCCTCTAACCCGGACTCCCGGGAAATAAAGTCCGATCCGGAGTCTAATTCTCTCACAAATTGAGTTTGTCGAGGAAAGTTTGTTTTTGACGAGCAGAAGCCGCCGTTTTCCCGACCAACCCCGCGATTCTGTGCGATTTCTACGGCCGTTTATTGGCCCCCGGAGGGCGTTTCTAGAGTGAGGCGTTCAGCGCGCTTTCCAATTAGGAATCTTAAGATTCATTCACAATTTGATTAAATTTGACAAAATCCCCCTTTGTTTATATTCTAATATTAATATTGTAACCTTTCCGAAATCCGCGCCGTGACATTCTGATTACATTCTAATTCATTCCCGGACGCGCAGGACTCCTCGTGGTCACTTTTGTAAAACGCGCCGCCATATTTTGGTGAAAGTCTTGAAAAGTTTAAATGCCCGGAAGGAGGAAGGCTTTGTAAGCGCAACGCGAATCGCCGGAGGGCTGAGACGAGGAGTTTTCCTCCGGAGAGGCAGAAAGTTCGTTCCGTCCCGCCCCGTGCGCTGGATTGAACTTTCTTCCCTCTAATAAAAACTTTCGTCGTCTTTATCCTCTAAGCTGAAGCAGACGTTAGGGGTCAGGAGACTGACGGCGGAGCTGGAAACCGGCCCTTTTCTCTTCTTTCGCCTGTTTTTTGTGTTCGAAGTAAACAGGATCAGGAAATCTGCGCATTCAGACGCGCGCATTCTAGTAGATCTAGTAGAGTAAGACGACGGGGAAAATGAACAATGCGGGCGCGTATATATATATATCTTCTCTAGGAATGTATATAACGGAAGATGAGATTTCTTTAATGGCAGTGAAATCCGCCACCCTGTCGACGAGGACAGATGCAAAACTTAAAAACACAAATATCTAGGTTACCGATGACATCAGAGGACAGAAATTGGGCCACGGACAGTCTGGGAATTGTTTTCTAGATCTTTACTTATGAGGCCCGCAGCTTCGGGGAGAAAACGCGTAAAAAGCGCCCCCCATTTAGACCTCCAGCCTCGAAACGAAACGTCATCCCAGGAATACGGAGGATTTTCTTCCATTTCACGCAATTCGTTCAGATAAACCCAGAACCCCCGACCCGGCCGCTGCAGGAGTTTGTGGTCTGGAAGCCTCGGATCCCGGGCTTCGTTTGGCCCAACCCTGAGGACATCGTTATGGAAACGGAGACCTTTAGGAAGGGCCGCGCCGGACGGCCTGCGGATGAAGAGACTCATGGAAGGGAACCAATTATTCGGTTATACATCCTCCATACTGCAGGGCAGCAGTTTCTCGGGGCTGGTCAGCAATATGTAAAAATTATATCTGTCCCGGAAAACATGGCCGAAGCGGTCACTCTACATGCGCAGACAGGGATTGGACATCTCCGAGCACCGGCAGACATTCGCGCCATTGTTATTACTGACACAGACCAATCAGGAGAGATCCTAACTACACGAGAATCACCTGCTTCTCCCCCAAAAACATAAACAACATACAAACCGGCAGATCGGCCCCTGGCGGCCCCGTCTAGTCGCCCGTTTCTCCTGCTGTAAAGACTCAAACCTTAATCAGTCGTTGGTCTCGTCTTAGATTCAGGAGCCGTATGTCTATCCCATGCATGTTTAATACCCTCACTGTATTACCCTCTACCACTTCTGCTGGGAGGCTGTTCCACTTATCTACTACCCTCTCAGTAAAGTAAAATCTCAGTCTCTGACGAGGATTTCTCGGGGCCACATTTTCCCAAATCCACCTCTTCTAAATATTTATAGCAATTATTATTATTATTATTATTATTATTTAAGCTCTTTCTGCACGACGCGGATCAAAGCGACGGATCCCAGGAAACAAACCTGACAGAAAACATCAAGAAACGGGCAAAAAAAATCACAGACTGTTTATTGGGGAAAAGAAATTATTAATAAATGATCATTTCATTCATTTCAGATGAAAAAAGTTTTTGCCTGTCTGTAAATTTCTCTGAAATGAACGCCGGCCGAGCAGCGAGCGAATAAATCAATGGAATGTCTGACGATTCCACGCAGTGAAAAATATACATTGTTATTAAAACCATTTGGAAAAACGTCAGAATTCCGCACAGCGGCTGCAAATTAAAATCCATCCCTCGGTGGGCGCCCGGACGCGCATGTTAATTCCACCCAAAAAAACTCAAACGGAGAGAATTTACTGATATTTCTAAATATAAAACCGGTGGAAGCGAGGCTTTCTCTGGCGTTTTATATAAAGCCGCGTTTAGGCATTAAAGTGTTAAATATATAAAATTTACTAAACGGAATAAATCGTAATAATTTTCATCGCTGTACAATTGTTATTAATTATTAATGTTATTCATTTTTATCCAAATTCACGCAGGTTATAATTTTAAAAAATTCACTTTAAATCCATATTTACCCCCGGAACGTCCGTGACCCCCCCCCAGCCGGCCGCCGCGTATCCCGCGGACTCCTCGCCGACCTCGGCCCAAATCCAACTTTATTATCAAAATTAATATATTTTCAGTAATTTCCAAACCGGCCTGAAGTCACAAAAGCGCTAATCAGCCAAAATTCTTCTTAATTGTTAAAACTCCTCAAATTATTGAAATCTACGATGGTTATTAATTATATAAATACTTTCAGCCAATAAATGGCATCGTTTTAATAATACTTTTCTCCTGCTTTCTCAACGGCTAACGCGGTGCAAAACCTTATAATCATCAGATAAATACATTCGCTGATCTGCAACGCAGCTGATTTCACCCCAAAATTATCTTCGCAAAAAACATAAAATAAACAAATTCATCTGGATGCGGTTTAACAACGTGCTGCGCTGCGGAGTATGACGGCGATATACAAATAATAATAACACACATTGTACAGCGCTGCGGAGTATGACGGCGATATATAAATAATAATAACACATTGTACAGCGCTGCGGAGTACCGGCGATATATAAATAATAATAACACACATTGTACAGCGCTGCGGAGTATGACGGCGATATACAAATAATAATAACGCACATTGTACAGCGCTGCGGAGTATGACGGCGATATATAAATAATAACACACATTGTACAGCGCTGCGGAGTATGACGGCGATATATAAATAATAATAACACACATTGTACAGCGCTGCGGAGTACCGGCGATATATAAATAATAATAACACATTGTACAGCGCTGCGGAGTATGACGGCGATATATAAATAATAATAACACACATTGTACAGCGCTGCAGGGTATGACGGCGATATACAAATAATAATAACACACATTGTACAGCGCTGCGGAGTATGACGGCGATATATAAATAATAATAACACATTGTACAGCGCTGCGGAGTATGGCGGCGATATATAAATAATAATAACACACATTGTACAGCGCTGCGGAGTATGACGGCGATATATAAATAATAATAACACACATTGTACAGCGCTGCGGAGTATGACGGCGATATATAAATAATAATAACACATTGTACAGCGCTGCGGAGTATGACGGCGATATATAAATAATAATAACACACATTGTACAGCGCTGCGGAGTATGACGGCGATATATAAATAATAATAACACACATTGTACAGCGCTGCGGAGTATGACGGCGATATATAAATAATAATAACACACATTGTACAGCGCTGCGGAGTATGACGGTGATATATAAATAATAATAACACACATTGTACAGCGCTGCGGAGTATGACGGCGATATATAAATAATAATAACACACATTGTACAGCGCTGCGGAGTATGACGGCGATATATAAATAATAATAACACACATTGTACAGCGCTGCGGAGTATGACGGTGATATATAAATAATAATAACACACATTGTACAGCGCTGCGGAGTATGACGGCGATATATAAATAATAATAACACACATTGTACAGCGCTGCGGAGTATGACGGCGATATATAAATAATAACACACATTGTACAGCGCTGCGGAGTATGCCGGCGATATATAAATAATAATAATAACACATTGTACAGCGCTGCGGAGTATGACGGCGATATATAAATAATAATAACACACATTGTACAGCGCTGCGGAGTATGACGGCGATATATAAATAATAATAACACACATTGTACAGCGCTGCGGAGTATGACGGCGATATATAAATAATAATAACACATTGTACAGCGCTGCGGAGTATGACGGCGATATATAAATAATAATAATAACACATTGTACAGCGCTGCGGAGTATGACGGCGATATATAAATAATAATAATAACACACATTGTACAGCGCTGCGGAGTATGACGGCGATATATAAATAATAATAACACATTGTACAGCGCTGCGGAGTATGACGGTGATATATAAATAATAATAACACACATTGTACAGCGCTGCGGAGTATGACGGCGATATATAAATAATAATAACACACATTGTACAGCGCTGCGGAGTATGACGGCGATATATAAATAATAATAACACATTGTACAGCGCTGCGGAGTATGACGGCGATATATAAATAATAATAATACACATTGTACAGCGCTGCGGAGTATGACGGCGATATATAAATAATAATAACACACATTGTACAGCGCTGCGGAGTATGACGGCGATATATAAATAATAATAACACACATTGTACAGCGCTGCGGAGTATGATGGCGATATATAAATAATAATAATAACACACATTGTACAGCGCTGCGGAGTATGACGGCGATATATAAATAATAATAACACATTGTACAGCGCTGCGGAGTATGACGGCGATATATAAATAATAATAACACATTGTACAGCGCTGCGGAGTATGACGGCGATATATAAATAATAATAACACATTGTACAGCGCTGCGGAGGATGACGGCGATATATAAATAATAATAACACATTGTACAGCGCTGCGGAGTATGACGGCGATATATAAATAATAATAATAACACACATTGTACAGCGCTGCGGAGTATGACGGCGATATATAAATAATAATAACACACATTGTACAGCGCTGCGGAGTATGACGGCGATATATAAATAATAATAACACATTGTACAGCGCTGCGGAGTATGACGGCGATATATAAATAATAATAACACACATTGTACAGCGCTGCGGAGTATGACGGCGATATATAAATAATAATAACACATTGTACAGCGCTGCGGAGTATGACGGCGATATATAAATAATAATAATAACACACATTGTACAGCGCTGCAGAGTATGACGGCGATATATAAATAATAATAACACACATTGTACAGCGCTGCAGAGTATGACGGCGATATATAAATAATAATAACACATTGTACAGCGCTGCGGAGTATGACAGCGATATATAAATAATAACACACATTGTACAGCGCTGCGGAGTATGACGGCGATATATAAATAATAACACATTGTACAGCGCTGCAGAGTATGACGGCGATATATAAATAATAATAACACATTGTACAGCGCTGCGGAGTATGACGGCGATATATAAATAATAATAACACACATTGTACAGCGCTGTGGAGTATGACGGCGATATATAAATAATAATAACACATTGTACAGTGCTGGGGAGTATGACGACGATATATAAATAATAATAACACACATTGTACAGCGCTGCGGAGTATGACGGCGATATATAAATAATAATAACACACATTGTACAGCGCTGCGGAGTATGACGGCGATATATAAATAATAATAATAACACATTGTACAGCGCTGCGGAGTATGACGGCGATATATAAATAATAATAACACACATTGTACAGCGCTGCGGAGTATGACGGCGATATATAAATAATAATAACACACATTGTACAGCGCTGCGGAGTATGACGGCGATATATAAATAATAATAACACATTGTACAGCGCTGAGGAGTATGACGGCGATATATAAATAATAATAACACACATTGTACAGCGCTGCGGAGTATGACGGCGATATATAAATAATAATAATAACACATTGTACAGCGCTGCGGAGTATGACGGCGATATATAAATAATAATAACACATTGTACAGCGCTGCGGAGTATGACGGCGATATATAAATAATAATAACACACATTGTACAGCGCTGCGGAGTATGACGGCGATATATAAATAATAATAACACACATTGTACAGCGCTGCGGAGTATGACGGCGATATATAAATAATAATAACACATTGTACAGCGCTGAGGAGTATGACGGCGATATATAAATAATAATAACACACATTGTACAGCGCTGCGGAGTATGACGGCGATATATAAATAATAATAATAACACATTGTACAGCGCTGCGGAGTATGACGGCGATATATAAATAATAATAACACACATTGTACAGCGCTGCGGAGTATGACGGCGATATATAAATAATAATAGTAACACATTGTACAGCGCTGCGGAGTATGACGGCGATATATAAATAATAATAACACACATTGTACAGCGCTGCGGAGTATGACGGCGATATATAAATAATAATAACACATTGTACAGCGCTGCGGAGTATGACGGCGATATATAAATAATAATAATAACACACATTGTACAGCGCTGCGGAGTATGACGGCGATATATAAATAATAATAATAACACACATTGTACAGCGCTGTGGAGTATGACGGCGATATATAAATAATAATAACACACATTGTACAGCGCTGCGGAGTATGACGGCGATATATAAATAATTATAATAACACATTGTACAGCGCTGCGGAGTATGACGGCGATATATAAATAATAATAACACATTGTACAGCGCTGCGGAGTATGACGGCGATATATAAATAATAATAATTCCGTCATGTATGACCCTCACCAGAAGCGTCATGCGTGTCTCTAAAGGCGAGCAACTAATGACCGTATATATCACTCAGCGCATCGTCCAACAGTCGCTCAGAAAGAGCATGGAAAGGATCTGGTCGGGGTGTAAACGCTGCCCAAATACTTTGTTCTGCAGTGGCTGGATGAGGAATTACAAGTAGAACACCTGCATAGAAAGCGGCGACATCGGGCTTTCCCATCAGTGGTGAGAAGGCACCGGGTGAGGCCGCAGCAGGTGACCCCAATCTTCATGTCCTAGAGGTGTAGAGAACGGTCCGGTATAATTTAATGCCCTTATTACCCCCCTTCACAAAGCACCACGGCCAGGAGTGCCCAGACGATGTATGCCGGGGGCCCTCAGGAACTCCTCGTGGCCCGGTGCGTCCTCAGCCCTGAGGCCAAAGGATCAGGTTCCCCTCACAGGGCGTCACCGGATCTGCCCCTGCCAGCCCCCCACTGCCCCTGCCAGCCCCGAGCCTTCCACAAAACAGGACCGGTCCAATTCCAGGCGCCACTCATCATAAATATGCGCAGAAATGTTAAACTTTTCGCATTAAAACTAAACCCTACTAAAACCCTAAAATAACTTCTTTTCCCCAAATATTCTCACAATCACCAAACGTCCCCGAGGACGAGCGGCTCCCGGTGTCATTAAACTGTCCGTCTACGCGACGCTAACGCTGCAGTCCCGCTAACATCCGACTTCTGGGAATTCCCGCTGATTGTTGGATCCCAGATCAGAATCCAAGGTTTTTGGGCCGAATCTCAGAGTTTAATGAAAACGTCAGAAAAACCCACATCGGAGGCAAAAAATCTGCATGGGAGGCAGGCGAAGAATAAAATCACGTATTTGACGTAATTCGTAGTATTTCCCCGGATCCGCCGGCCCGACCAGCAGGCTGAGTATCTCATTTTCTGTTTATTTCTTCTTTCCTGGATTTCTGACACCATGGCGCATGTTACTGTAATCTGCTCATTAATGATAATAGCGGCGGCTGGGAAACTTCTGGAAAAAGTTGTAAATCACCCCAACGGAGGAAGAAGCGGCACAGTAACGGGGGGGGGAGAAGATATTTCTCCTCCGCCGCCGCCGCCGTTAATTAATCTGACGACGATTCTGCTGCCGCCGCGTTCTTTTTCCATTTTCTATTTGTAACATTTTGCTTCATTTGCTATGTTTTTGTAAACTGCTATTAATTTAATAAAAGTTCTTATTCTATGAAATTATTCACAAATAAATCAATGACGTCGGATTCCGAGGAAGTTACATCATTTACCTTTATTATTTCCTCCTGATTTCTAATAAAATGAAGCATTTTCCTGTCATTTGTTTATTAATGATAATAATCGTTATTATTTTATTATTTTTTTCTACATCTAATAATAGCTATTTATTCTCCAAAGTGTTTCTTCTGCTGAAATTACAGCATTTACTATTTTTATTTCAGAAATGAAAAGAAAATGAAATTTCTGTAAAAATGAAAATTTGGCTATTATTACAAGTGTGTCGGCTGCCTGAATGTCACGAGGGAGGAAATGGTTAAATAAGAGCTGCGAGCTGTCCCGAGACTCACTTTCAGCGTCTATAAGAACGTATTTCCTGCAACAACAGAAAAAAAGGGAGAAAAATCCATATTTTGGGGCCTCCGCCCGCCTGATAACCCGTTTAGTTTTTTCATTTTATCTTAAAATATATATTTCCAATTAAAAAGATTTCCGAACGCCCTTCGCGGCGCTCCAAGCGGCGCTCTATAAATAACTCCATCGCCGCCGTGTTATAACAGCTGCCGAGTCTGCGGCCCGCGCCGAGTATCACTCCAAAAACACAAAAATCCCTTTCATAAAATCACATTTTGTCAGGCAGTGCAGTAAAAACATACAGAAAAAATAGAGTTTACCCAAATTCTCATAATCTGCAATGAGCTTGGCCCAGAGTGAAACGCGTCGGCCGGGGGGGGGGATATCCCTGGACCAGGGTGCTTCCATACTGAGTTCTTTACTAATATTATCGGATATATATCTGTGAGGGACCCCGTACTGGTAGCTGGGCCCTGTGCAAGGTTGAGTTGAGGGCGGTAGATAAATGGAACAGCCTCCCAGCAGAAGTGGTAGAGGGTAATATAGTGAGGGTATTAAACATGCATGGGATAGACATACGGCTCCTGAATCTAAGACGAGACCAACGACTGATTAAGGTTTGAGTCTTTACAGCAGGAGACAAGGGTGACTAGCTGGGGGCCGCCGGGGGCCGATCTGCCGGCGGGTACCGGGTCTCTATGGTCTCTGTAACTGTAAGAGGTAACTTCCTGCCCTGTTAATTGGTTTAATAATTATTATCACTCGATGTTTTATTACTAATATTATTAAAATGTTTGAGTTTATTATGTATTATTATAGATAAAACGAGTTGCTACGGTAACCGCTATCCCCACCACGCTTATTAAATGTATTTGTGGCTGGGGCGCTTTTTTTTTTGGGCATTCCTGTTCCTGTTGAAGACCCCCCCGTTCTTTTTTGGGTTGAATTTTGTAAATACAGTAAATATCTGTGAATTACATTTGTTCTCCAGGCTTCCGACCAGCGCCGCGTCTCAATGTATAATAATCCTTATTCCTCCCCAGGAACATTCCTTAAAGGGACGGTCGCTATTGACAGCTCATGGCGGAAATGCATTAAGAAGCCGATCTCGCTGACAGGCAGGGGACGGCGCGTTTCGCTCCGTGTTTTTCCAGATCTCCGGAGAGGAAGAAAATGAATAAAGCTGCAGATGTCCGGAATCCCCCGGGGAGCCGATTCGCCCGTTAACGGGAAACGGCAACAAAGAAACCGCTTATACGTTAATGAAATATACTAATACCGGGCTATTAATAGTCATCAAAACAAGAGAAACGCCAAAATATTATTATTATTAATGTTATTATTATCATTATTTTTATTTATTATTATTATTATTATTATTATCATCATTATTATTATCATCATTAATGTTATTATTATTAATATCATTATTGTTATCATTAATCTTATTATTATTATTAATGTTATTATTATCATTATTTTTATTTATTATTATTATTATCATCATTATTATCATTGTTATTATTATTAATGTTATTATTATCATTAATGTTATTATTATTAATATCATTATTATTATTATCATTGTTATTATCATTAATGTTATTATTATTATCATTAAAGTTATTATTATTATTAATGTTATTATTATTATTATTAATGTTATTTTACATCCGTTTTCTTCCTGTTAAATCTTAATACTAATAAAGCCATTTTTAACGTTAATGTCACCTAAAAAAATCCTTTAATTGGTAAAGCAGGAAAACGGCCCAAATCTCGATTAACCTCTTAATGTTCAGGTGGACGGGTTCAAGACTTTTAACAACAGATTGTTGGGGGCACTCTGGGGGCTCACGCCAAGCATCCGCTCCAGAGAGGTTCAGGTGCCTGATGGGAAAGATTCGATTAGTTACGTCGCGCAATCTTTTTACATTTTTCTAATAAAATTGTCTCGGCCTCCTGAAACTCTAGAGATTTATTGAAATTTGGCCAAAATCATCGTCAAAAAGTTACGTTAATTCATATTATTTTTGTAACCAAATGTTTCCGTGCGATATGACGCATTTAACCCTTTAAACCTTCTGGAAATAGAAGCAGATCAGTGTTTGTTTTATTGTTACAAATGTATTTTTTTATAAATTTAGTCCAATTTAGTCTTTTATGTCGGAATTCTGTTGGAAGAACTTCTCTATGGCATAGAAAGCGACTGCGGGGGAGGGGGGGTTTAATTTACCAAAAGCAGGAGAAATGGAAGAAGTTAAAGCTCCTTCATTTAGCTTCTTCTTAATTAAGATGAGACGGAAAAAGCGTTCTTGAGCTAAAACATTGATTAAGGAAATGAGAATTGGCGATAGACGCGGAACATCGCGCTTCGGGGAGAAACGCCGGGAAATCAGGAAAGCAAATAATAAACCTTTTAATAAATGCAAACAGATCCGACCTTCAGCCCAAATATTCTGCGCTTTCAGACGGCGGGGATCAGATCTTTATTGAGATTTCTTCACATCCAGCGATGCCCAGGATTTCCGGGAGTATTTTCTGCCGTTGGGTCGGCGTCGCGCTGGCGCCAGGAGATGAGCCCCGGGCATTAAACCGGTAATTTATTCCCGAGATCCGAGGGGTGATTCTTATTTACCAGCTGATTTCATTTAATATTAAAAAATGGCCTGGTGCCCCCACCCAGCAACGGCTCATGGCACCGAGATAGCGACCGCCATTAACAGTGGGGTCCAGGAATATGTATAATTAATCCAGCGTTCGGAAACGCGCCTCCGCGGTCACAGTCTCCGCAGTCACAGTCTCCGCGGTCACAGTCTCCGCGGTTACAGTCTCCGCGGTCACAGTCTCGGCGGTTTTGTTTCAGAATCCCTTTTTGTCGAAGCTCTGGGCATCGTTTGTAAATTTATCGAGCTAAACTTATCTAAAAAACATAAATGAAATAAACTTTGTGTATCAGCCGAACGTCTGCAAGCAGTCGGCGTAAATAAGTGCAGCGCAGTTTTGCGTGGATAGAAAGCCTCGGATGGATTTTGCTATCTTGCCGTCCAAATGTTCAGGTAGTTTGATTCTGCCGGAGACGGATGTTGATTAAATTACCACATTTGCAATTTTTCACGGCGTTCCTAGTTAAATATTCTCACTAATTGCATCACTTTTATTGCTCGCAGTTTATTGCTGTTTCAGAAACAGGATTATCCCTAAATTCCGGCAGCCCGGCGCGTTTTAGCAGGCGGTAGTTATTTCATAAAATATTCGCTTATCTCCTGAAAGCTGAAGAACGAAATTCTTTGATTTGCAAATATGTTTTTTTTATGGACGGAAAATAAGATCTGGCGCGGTTTAGACGCTGAACTGTGTGGTAATTATGGCCGAGCCGATAATAATTAAGTCGAGAAGTCCCTGCGCGTTTCGGAGTATCACGGGCTGATTCCTCATGGCGAGGATGGAGTTTGAACCGGAGTTTTTGTGAATTCCATTTAGGGGAATGGAGAGTATTTTTGTTATAATCTCTCTCATTGTCCATGAGGGCGGGGCTTAAAACAAAGGGCCAATCACAGTGCAGTTTCCGTTCTGTTTTTGGGTGTAAAAGTTGTAGTATTTTGGTGTAGAGGGCAGTTAGGGTCGCTCCTCACGCTCAGAGATGATGATGATAGCGATGATGATAGTGATGATGATGATAGTGATAATGATAGTGATGATGATGATGATGATAGTGATGATAGTGATGATGATGATGATAGTGATGATGATGATGATAGTGATGATAGTGATGATGATGATGATAGTGATGATGATGATGATAGTGATGATGATGATGAGAGTGATGATGATGATGATGATGATAGTGATGATGATGATAGTGATGATGATGATGATAGTGATGATGATTTACCGGGCGAATATGTTCTAGGATATATTTCACTGAGGGGCATTGATGGGCCGCTGGCCTTAAAGTGCCAGTAATTATTTTCTGTGTCAACGTCTTGGACAAATTTAATGTAAATCATGGGAAATTGTCTCGTTTGAAGATTTACTCCATTAAAATATACATTGTGAACGCAAACTGTTGCCGCGCTTCCCTCGAGAGGCGAATGTTTTACCCGCATGTGAATCTCTGTTCGTGGCAGACCCCGCGTGATGTCCGATCGCCTCCCGAGTCACACCGCACTGATAATCAAATTTAGTAACCTGCTTGTCATGAAAGCTCAGATCGCGCTTAACGTAACTCAGGCAAGGACCGGCCCTCTGGCCCTCCAGGCAAATGCCCGGCTTGGTCACATGCTGCGTGGGTACAAAAACAGAGGCAGGCCTAGACTGGCCACCTGGCACCGGCCCATCCGCCATCATTTGCCTGGTTTGCCAGATGGCCAGTCCAGGTCCGCCCGCCAGGTACCCTGCGCCCCCCCCAGCTACATGCGGCCACACGCTGCGCCAGCATATACTATATTATATATATCATATATCATATTATGCACACGTTTCCATAACAACGGCTCAAAGAGTTAATATTAAAAAGTTATTCTCCTCCGACGACAAAAAGAGATAATTAAAAAATGAGACCACAGTGTGGAAAATTCCTTCAGATTTACACCCAATTTAACTTTCACATTTGCTCCACAATTTGCTGTTTGGTAGAAACAACGCACCCCATTAAAGAAAAAAAACAGCCGTAATTTGGCCGCATTTGCAGTTTTTAAAAACATGTTAAGCGCTCGCCTTGCTGCAGAGACGACCCAAGAAAAAATACATCTCGCAACTGGAAAGCAAACAAATTACACCGGAAAATGAATTGTTTTATCGCTTTGTTTTCGGATTCTTCCAGCGTCAGCAAAAAAAAAATAAAAAAAAATAAAATACATAAATAAAAAATAAATAAAATAAAAGCCCCGGAGGATTGTGGGGTTTCCTGATATTTCTGTGTTTATTGCTGGATTTCAGTTACAGAGTAAATCATAAAATTGCTGAACCTATAAAAGTTGGAGAGAAAGTTTTTTTTTTGCGTGTATTTTATCATACGTTGCCACGGTAACGAGTCCTTGTAAATTTGACTTCATGCAGAATATGGAGAGTCAGACACGGCGGATAAAGGAAAAGTGAGGTCATCGCGGCCTTATTAAAATCTATTAGGATATAAGAGCCGCATTCACCCAACTCCAAGCCGGATTTGCAGAGCAAGGACCCAAACAGGGGGTGACGGGGTGTGAAGGCTGGCAGCCGACGCGGGGCCTGCACCATAATTACCGCGTGACCCCCCCGACGGCCAGCCGGACACACAGTCTGCATTGTTCATCGGGAAAAACTCTCCGCACGAGTAACGATAATAACGATAATTATAGAAAAGCGTCCGTTCAGCCCAAACGGCTCGCCCGCCGCGCACCATGTGACCGCCGGCAAATTCCACTCCCCTCCGGAATAACGATTCCATGCATCGCAATAACTTTATATACATCTCTCGCCAGGAGACACCGACAGAAAATATCACTTTCCAAAATGCCTCAGTTTTTCCTCAAATATATAAAGTAACGTCGGAGCACCGAAGCCACGGCCATTAACATAAAATTCCCCCGTTGGGTTTATAATATAGATAGATAGATGGATAGATAGATAGATAGATAGATAGATAGATAGATAGATAGATAGATAGATAGATAATAGATAGATAGATAGATAGATAGATAGATAGATAGATAGATAGATAATGATAGACGGATAGATAATAGATAGATAGATAGATAGATAGATAGATGGATAGATAGATGGATAGATAGATGATAGATAGATTGATGGATAGATAGATGGATAGATAGATGATAGATAGATTGATGGATAGATAGATAGATAGATGGATGGATAGATAGATAGATAGATAGATAGATAGATAGATAGATAGATAGATAGATAGATGGATAGATGGATAGACGGATGAATGGATGGATAGATAGATGGATGGATAGATAGATAGATAGATAGATAATGATAGACGGATAGATAATAGATAGAAAGACAGATGAATGGATGCATGGATAGACAGATTCAAGCTATTTTTACCACAGGGAATCTCATCAAATTCAGACAGTTTCAGGCAAATCATTATTTTTTTCTATTATTTCTGGGCTCAGACTCTGAAGCCCGCAATCCTCCAGTCCTCGTTATCCGTGTTATTTGCATGCGATCCGTGTTCCCGGCGCCCGCAGAGACGCGCATAGAACTCGCATTAAACATCCGCAGAAACAGCAGCAAGTTCATCAAATGAAATCACGGAAATTCCCCTTCTGTGCGATTTGTTATTGGAACATGAGAGCGAAACGCGTCGGCGCGATCGCATTAGGATTGACGGATTCCGGGCTCGTCGCATTTATTAAAGCCTCGGCCGCCGACAAACCCCTCAGCCACGCTCGCCCGTTAAAGGCGCCTTCACAGCAATAGAACAATAAACATTGATTTTGTGATCGTGTTTTCTTTAGTCATTTGTTTCCTATTTGAAGCAAATTGCCCAAAAGCGGCTCCTCCGTCAGGCTGCATCCAGCGGCTTTAATGAACTTATTTACCACCAAAATCAGACGCCGTCTATGGCGCCCTCTCGGCCCCCTAATTCGCTTAGTAATTCATATAAATGTTCAGCGGCAGCACGGATTTCAGTATTTCGGAAAAATACCTCGGTTTTCTAGTTTTTATATCCTTTTATTTCACGTGGCCGTGTTTGAGAAAACTCTGATGAAGACAGAACTCAAAAGCATGGGGAGGAATAGGGAGGAATGGGAATTGGGGGGAGGAATGGGGAGAAATGGGAATTGGGGGGAGGAATGGGAATTGGGATTAGGAATGGGAATTGGGGGAGGAGGGATCTTGTCCCATGCGCGGTGGCTTTACATATGGCTGTTATGTGTTGTTGAAGCTGGCGTGTAGGATATTTGGGATAAAGTGTCCCCTGGACCGTAGGCCCCTGCTGCCACCCAGGGGGTCCGCTCTGTAACATTGTTACAAGTATGGAGTTTAAAGGAAGGTGAGAGGGTTTATCTCTTTCCTCTTCCGGAGCTTGGAGCAGTTAGATCTTCCTTATTGCCATAGCAGCGGCGTTTCCTCCTGGCCAGCTCTAGGTCTCACCCAGACGCGTCCTGAAGACGTCTCACGCATCTGACGCTCTCGGACTCTCGGTCACATCTGCGGTGAAACTGTCTCCCGAGTCTTTGGCTCTGCAGCTGGTGGCTTCTTAAGGTTATGTGTTTAAGTTTTACCGGCCTCAGGGGGCTTATTCATAAAGCGGGGGGCCAAACGCCCTTCCCACCTCAACCAGGTGTCGCACTGCTTAGTTTTGGGGCGTTTCCGGTCGTTAAAGCCGTAGGTCCGGGCAGTCAGGGTTTTGCCCAGAGAGGATCATCCGCCTCACTTTCCAGAATATTCTATCGAAGAAAAGCATCAAGAAAGTAAATGAAGAAAGTTTAGTTTTTTGGGAATTACGATTTTACGAGATTGCTTTAAATTCGTTGCGTTACCTTAGTTTAGGTTAAAAAATGATCCGTTTGACACTTTCCTTTTTGGAGGAGAATTCATCGAGGTGTCGCTCCTGACTATAAAATAAGATATATGGCCGCCTTCTGAAACAATCCCGTATATCACGGGCGCAAAGCGCTGACCGCTGCGTTTCCGCTTACAGATGGATGACACGCGATCTTTTAATGGAAGATTTGCACAATTTAGCATTTTATTGCATAAATTACGGCGGGGTTAACGAGGGACGTTTGGTGGGTGCCGTGGGTTACCAACTACATTCTCAGAAACTGGATACAATTCAATCGTTCAGGAAACGAAGGGTTAACGTCTCATCCGTTAAATGTTTAATAATTGCAAAATCTTATTAAATGGAGGTAAATAACCCAAATAACCCAAATAAATTAAAATGATTTTCCGATTTACTCCTACAGCGGTATTTTTACGATGAATTATTCTGTTTTTTTATAAGGTTCAGTTTTTTGCATCAAACAAAAACAGCATTTTTCTGTAAATAAGGAAATAAAAGTTATTACAATGTTGCGAAACATTTTGCTATAAGATCATTACGGGGTTAATGTCATATACATGAGTACGGAGCTCGGCCAAGCCTCCCGCGCAGCGTTACCCAGACATGGCCCTTCCCAGTAACGCACCAGTATGAGCCCAGCGCGTTCACCCGAAGGACTGGGGCCGGCAGGGGCCTCGACGCGGCTGGGAGCGGAAATGATCAGAAATGAAACATTTCAATATTGACTAAAAATACATTTTCTATGGAATTTGATGGCAGGAGAATCGCACAGCGGGAACTTTCATCTTTTCTTTCCACTTTCAGTCCTCATCCGCTTGAAATTCTGAACTCTCTGGCACCGAGCACCCTGGGAGCTGCCCTTTCTGCCCCCGGCTGCCTGCGTGGGGGGCAAATCTGCACAGACTTGACAAATACATTTTAAAAATGGAAATGCGGTCCCAAATGCGCTGATAAAATTCTCCTTACTGATTCACAGCTGACTGATCTCTCATTAGAAAATAAACAAATCGTTCCTTTTCTAATTAAAATGCATTTCAATCAGTACAAAAACCATAACAATAAGAGGAGGAAGAATGTTTTCAGTGTCTTATAAAGATGACATCATAATATATAATATATATATATATAGTACAGAGATTACATCAAACTATATGTCATTTATAAATAACATCATAATATATATATAATGCAGAGATTACATCATAATATATATAATACAGAGATGACATCAGCATGGATATCATATAGATATTATATCATAATATATATAATACAGAGATGACATCATAATACATCGCATATATAGAGATTACATCATAATATATCGGATATATAGAGATTACATCATAATATATATATTATACAGCGAAGACATCATAACATATATAATAAAGCGATTACATCATAATGGATATCATATAGATTATGTCATAATATATATAATACAGAGATGACATCATAATACATCGCATATATAGTGATTACATCATAATATTTTGTCTATATAGAGATTACATCATAATATATATTATACAGCGAAGGCATCATAACATATATAATACAGAGATGACATCATAATATATATCATACATAGTGTGGATTACAATGTAATATATGGGTTTAGTTGTGAATATATCGCATTTTACAAGAACGCGTTTATTAAAGCGGAATCCTCTCAATCTGTTAAACGCCATTTTTTGGTATTTAATGCGTTATAATCCGATATTAAACGGCGCGTTTTATGGAACCTTCAGAATCAGATCTCAAATAAAATCCGAAACATTATCAGAGACGCTGGGGGTGTCCTGGGGGTGAAGGGTACGTGGCGGGGGGGGTATGTGGGGCACAGACAGTGAGGCATCAGTATTTAGAATAAAATAAAATGTCATGAGATATAAAATGGGGAGGAAATAATATGGAACAGGCCAGGACCCCTGACGAGCGGAAATCCAGAAAGGAAAGTGTTTGGGATCCCGTCTCGTTTGTGACGCTCGCAGCCATTTAATTAGCGCCACTGGTTGGGGACGACCCTCACCTCCTTCCCTGGAGCCAGTAAGCGAGTCCCTCGTCCTGATCCCTGTCACACTGATTCGGCGGACGCTTTGAGGTCGCATTTTCTGTTACTCTGAAATTCTTCGTTTTGTCCGCATGAAAGATGTGAAATGAGGGCAATGGAATCTCCTCCGTGGATCTGGGACGTTCTGGAGGGAAGCAAACCGCGCAGGGGAAGCAAGCGATCCGGTGGAGCTCCTCTCGCTCGTAGACTTTGCCCGTCGGCGGACCTCTCCGCCAGAAATCTTTATGGGGCTTTGGAACGGTGGCTGATTCGGGTTTGGCTCTGAAGCGTCAGGAATCTGATCCGAGTTTCTGCTCTCTGGTTCTGCATTTCGTCCCCGCGGAGTCCACCAAATAAAAAGTGGCTGCAAGACAAAGAAGCTCCGCACAGCCGAGAACCTTAGAAACGCGTTGGGCGCTCACAGCACGAAGTTCCATTTCTTTTCTCATTAATCGTCGTGGAAACGTTTGCGGTTTTTATTGGTAAACTTTCTTTTGACAGTCCCGTCCATTTCTTTCTGTTATGGCGGCTGTAGTGGCGGCTTCTGTAATGGCGGTACGTCAGCGGTCCTCTGTGTGCGCGCTGCCGTGTAACTGAGTGACGAGGACATGCAAAGCATCCGGCGGATCAAAGCGCGCGCTAGCAGGACTTCGTGTGATTGTGGAGGCGCCGGCGCTCTGCGGCGTTCGTCAGATCCCAACAGCGATTGAGTTCTGAGGATTATATGTTTGTCTCTCGTGTGTCAAAAGTCTTTCCCCAAATGGCTTCGCCGCTCGCGTATTTAATGTAAAGCGCGCCGGCTGCGCATTGATGGCTGTCAGCGATGTCTCTTCTGTCAAAAGTTTGTCTCTTGGGAAGAAAGAAAATCAAATGGATTCTGTGTTTTTTGTGTTGTTGTTGCTTAGAGGAATCTCACACGACGCGAGTCACAGGAGGAGAGGACGGCCGACGCGTCTCGCAGCGCTCGGGACGCCTTTCATGTTCACAGCCCAGAAATACAAATGAATTCGGCCGCCTGCTTTATTTACAGCGTAGCAGAAAAATCTAACTTTCACCCAACGTTCTGTCTGATCAGCTGCTAATAACAATAATAATAATAATACCGTAATAATAATAATAATAATAATAATACCGTAATAATAATAATAATACCATAATAATAATAATAATAATAATCACCAGCTAATAATAATAATAATAATAATAATAATCACCAGCTGCTAATAACAATAATAATAATAATAATCACAATAATAATAATAATAATAATGATAATACCGTAATAATAATAATACTAATAATAATAATAATAATACCGTAATAATAATAATAATAATAATACCGTAATAATAATAATAATAATAATACCGTAATAATAATAATAATGATAATAATAATAATAATAATACCGTAATAATAATAATAATAATAATACCGTAATAATAATAATAATGATAATAATAATAATAATAATACCGTAATAATAATAATAATAATAATAATACCGTAATAATAATAATAATCACCAGCTGCTAATAACAATAATAATAATAATAATCACAATAATAACAATAATACCGTAATAATAATAATAATCACCAGCTGCTAATAATAATAATAAAAATAATAATAATAATAACAATAATAATAATAATAATAATAAAAATAATAATAATAATACCGTAATAATAATAATAATCACAAGTCTGCTGCTAATTATCCGCCGCTAATTACAGGAAATCTGATTGGCAGATACTTTCTTAAAGTATATCGCCCTCATACTCCGCAGCGCTGTACAATGTGTTATTATTATTTATATATCGCCGTCATACTCCGCAGCGCTGTACAATGTGTGTTATTATTATTTATATATCGCCGTCATACTCCGCAGTGCTGTACAATGTGTGTTATTATTATTTATATATCGCCGTCATACTCCGCAGCGCTGTACAATGTGTGTTATTATTATTTATATATCGCCGTCATACTCCGCAGCGCTGTACAATGTGTTATTATTATTTATATATCGCCATCATACTCCGCAGCGCTGTACAATGTGTTATTATTATTTATATATCGCCGTCATACTCCGCAGCGCTGTACAATGTGTGTTATTATTATTATTTATATATCGCCGTCATACTCCGCAGCGCTGTACAATGTGTGTTATTATTATTTATATATCGCCGTCATACTCCGCAGCGCTGTACAATGTGTGTTATTATTATTTATATATCGCTGTCATACTCCGCAGCGCTGTACAATGTGTTATTATTATTTATATATCGCCGTCATACTCCGCAGCGCTGTACAATGTGTGTTATTATTATTATTTATATATCGCCGTCATACTCCGCAGCGCTGTACAATGTGTTATTATTTATATATCGCCGTCATACTCCGCAGGGCTGTACAATGTGTGTTATTATTATTTATATATCGCCGTCATACTCCGCAGCGCTGTACAATGTGTGTTATTATTATTATTTATATATCGCCGTCATACTCCGCAGCGCTGTACAATGTGTGTTATTATTATTTATATATCGCCGTCATACTCCGCAGCGCTGTACAATGTGTGTTATTATTATTTATATATCGCCGTCATACTCCGCAGCGCTGTACAATGTGTGTTATTATTATTTATATATCGCCGTCATACTCCGCAGCGCTGTACAATGTGTTATTATTATTATTTATATATCGCCGTCATATTCCGCAGCGCTGTACAATGTGTGTTATTATTATTATTTATATATCGCCGTCATACTCCGCAGCGCTGTACAATGTGTGTTATTATTATTATTTATATATCGCCGTCATACTCCGCAGTGCTGTACAATGTGTGTTATTATTATTTATATATCGCCGTCATACTCCGCAGCGCTGTACAATGTGTGTTATTATTATTATTTATATATCGCCGTCATACTCCGCAGCGCTGTACAATGTGTGTTATTATTATTTATATATCGCCGTCATACTCCGCAGCGCTGTACAATGTGTTATTATTATTATTTATATATCGCCGTCATACTCCGCAGTGCTGTACAATGTGTTATTATTATTATTTATATATCGCCGTCATACTCCGCAGCGCTGTACAATGTGTTATTATTATTATTTATATATCGCTGTCATACTCCGCAGCGCTGTACAATGTGTATTATTATTATTTATATATCGCTGTCATACTCCGCAGCACTGTACAATGTGTGTTATTATTATTTATATATCGCCGTCATACTCCGCAGCGCTGTACAATGTGTGTTATTATTATTTATATATCGCCGTCATACTCCGCAGCGCTGTACAGTGTGTGTTATTATTATTATTTATATATCGCCGTCATACTCCGCAGCGCTGTACAATGTGTGTTATTATTATTTATATATCGCCGTCATACTCCGCAGCGCTGTACAATGTGTGTTATTATTATTTATATATCGCCATCATACTCCGCAGCGCTGTACAATGTGTTATTATTATTATTTATATATTGCCGTCATACTCCGCAGCGCTGTACAATGTGTTATTATTATTATTTATATATCGCCATCATACTCCGCAGCGCTGTACAATGTGTGTTATTATTATTTATATATCGCCGTCATACTCCGCAGCGCTGTACAATGTGTGTTATTATTATTTATATATCGCCGTCATACTCCGCAGCGCTGTACAATGTGTGTTATTATTATTTATATATCGCCTTCATACTCCGCAGCGCTGTACAATGTGTGTTATTATCATTTATATATCGCCGTCATACTCCGCAGCGCTGTACAATGTGTGTTATTATTATTATTTATATATCGCCTTCATACTCCGCAGCGCTGTACAATGTGTTATTATTATTATTATTTATATATCACCGTCATACTCCGCAGCGCTGTACAATGTGTGTTATTATTATTTATATATCGCCGCCATACTCCGCAGCGCTGTACAATGTGTGTTATTATTATTTATATATCGCCGTCATACTCCGCAGCGCTGTACAATGTGTGTTATTATTATTATTTATATATCGCCGTCATACTCCGCAGCGCTGTATAATGTGTTATTATTATTATTTATATATCGCCGTCATACTCCGCAGCGCTGTACAATGTGTTATTATTATTTATATATCGCCGTCATACTCCGCAGCGCTGTACAATGTGTGTTATTATTATTATTTATATATTGCCATCATACTCCGCAGCGCTGTACAATGTGTGTTATTATTATTTATATATCGCCATCATACTCCGCAGCGCTGTACAATGTGTTATTATTATTATTTATATATCGCCGTCATACTCCGCAGCGCTGTACAATGTGTTATTATTATTTATATATCGCCGTCATACTCCGCAGCGCTGTACAATGTGTGTTATTATTATTTATATATCGCCGTCATACTCCGCAGCGCTGTACAATGTGTGTTATTATTATTTATATATCGCCGTCATACTCCGCAGCGCTGTACAATGTGTGTTATTATTATTTATATATCGCCTTCATACTCCGCAGCGCTGTACAATGTGTGTTATTATTATTTATATATCGCCGTCATACTCCGCAGCGCTGTACAATGTGTGTTATTATTATTTATATATCGCCGTCATACTCCGCAGCGCTGTACAATGTGTGTTATTATTATTTATATATCGCCGTCATACTCCGCAGTGCTGTACAATGTGTGTTATTATTATTTATATATCGCCGTCATACTCCGCAGCGCTGTACAATGTGTGTTATTATTATTTATATATCGCCGTCATACTCCGCAGCGCTGTACAATGTGTATTATTATTATTTATATATCGCCGTCATACTCCGCAGCGCTGTACAATGTGTTATTATTATTTATATATCGCCGTCATACTCCGCAGCGCTGTACAATGTGTGTTATTATTATTATTTATATATCGCCGTCATACTCCGCAGCGCTGTACAATGTGTGTTATTATTATTTATATATCGCCGTCATACTCCGCAGCGCTGTACAATTTGTGTTATTATTTATATATCGCCGTCATACTCCGCAGCGCTGTACAATGTGTGTTATTATTATTTATATATCGCCGTCATACTCCGCAGCGCTGTACAATGTGTGTTATTATTATTATTTATATATCGCCGTCATACTCCGCAGCGCTGTACAATGTGTGTTATTATTATTTATATATCGCCGTCATACTCCGCAGCGCTGTACAATGTGTGTTATTATTATTTATATATCGCCGTCATACTCCGCAGCGCTGTACAATGTGTGTTATTATTATTTATATATCGCCGTCATACTCCGCAGCGCTGTACAATGTGTGTTATTATTATTTATATATCGCCGTCATACTCCGCAGCGCTGTACAATGTGTGTTATTATTATTTATATATCGCCTTCATACTCCGCAGCGCTGTACAATGTGTGTTATTATTATTTATATATCGCCGTCATACTCCGCAGCGCTGTACAATGTGTGTTATTATTATTTATATATCGCCGTCATACTCCGCAGCGCTGTACAATGTGTGTTATTATTATTTATATATCGCCGTCATACTCCGCAGCGCTGTACAATGTGTGTTATTATTATTTATATATCGCCGTCATACTCCGCAGCGCTGTACAATGTGTGTTATTATTATTTATATATCGCCGTCATACTCCGCAGCGCTGTACAATGTGTATTATTATTATTTATATATCGCCGTCATACTCCGCAGCGCTGTACAATGTGTTATTATTATTTATATATCGCCGTCATACTCCGCAGCGCTGTACAATGTGTGTTATTATTATTTATATATCGCCGTCATACTCCGCAGCGCTGTACAATGTGTGTTATTATTATTTATATATCGCCGTCATACTCCGCAGCGCTGTACAATGTGTGTTATTATTATTATTTATATATCGCCGTCATACTCCGCAGCGCTGTACAATGTGTGTTATTATTATTATTTATATATCGCCGTCATACTCCGCAGCGCTGTACAATGTGTGTTATTATTATTATTTATATATCGCCGTCATACTCCGCAGCGCTGTACAATGTGTGTTATTATTATTATTTATATATCGCCGTCATACTCCGCAGCGCTGTACAATGTGTTATTATTATTTATATATCGCCGTCATACTCCGCAGCGCTGTACAATGTGTTATTATTATTTATATATCGCTGTCATACTCCGCAGCGCTGTACAATGTGTGTTATTATTATTTATATATCGCCGTCATACTCCGCAGCGCTGTACAATGTGTTATTATTATTTATATATCGCCGTCATACTCCGCAGCGCTGTACAATGTGTGTTATTATTATTTATATATCGCCATCATACTCCGCAGCGCTGTACAATGTGTTATTATTATTATTTATATATCGCCGTCATACTCCGCAGCGCTGTACAATGTGTGTTATTATTATTTATATATCGCCGTCATACTCCGCAGCGCTGTACAATGTGTGTTATTATTATTTATATATCGCCGTCATACTCCGCAGCGCTGTACAATGTGTGTTATTATTATTTATATATCGCCATCATACTCCGCAGCGCTGTACAATGTGTTATTATTATTATTTATATATCGCCGTCATATTCCGCAGCGCTGTACAATGTGTTATTATTATTATTTATATATCGCCGTCATACTCCGCAGCGCTGTACAATGTGTTATTATTATTATTTATATATCGCCGTCATACTCCGCAGCGCTGTACAATGTGTGTTATTATTTATATATCGCCGTCATACTCCGCAGCGCTGTACAATGTGTGTTATTATTATTTATATATCGCCGCCATACTCTGCAGTGCTGTACAATGTGTTATTATTATTATTTATATATCGCCGTCATACTCCGCAGCGCTGTACAATGTGTGTTATTATTATTTATATATCGCCGTCATACTCCGCAGCGCTGTACAATGTGTTTTATTATTATTTATATATCGCCGTCATACTCCGCAGCGCTGTACAATGTGTGTTATTATTATTTATATATCGCTGTCATACCCCGCAGCGCTGTACAATGTGTGTTATTATTATTTATATATCGCCGTCATACTCCGCAGCGCTGTACAATGTGTGTTATTATTATTTATATATCGCCGTCATACTCTGCAGCGCTGTACAATGTGTGTTATTATTATTTATATATCGCCGTCATACTCTGCAGCGCTGTACAATGTGTGTTATTATTATTTATATATCGCTGTCATACTCCGCAGCGCTGTACAATGTGTGTTATTATTATTATTTATATATCGCCGTCATACTCCGCAGCGCTGTACAATGTGTTATTATTATTATTTATATATCGCCGTCATACTCCGCAGCGCTGTACAATGTGTGTTATTATTATTATTTATATATCGCCGTCATACTCCGCAGCGCTGTACAATGTGTGTTATTATTATTATTTATATATCGCCGTCATACTCCGCAGCGCTGTACAATGTGTTATTATTATTATTTATATATCGCCGTCATACTCCGCAGCGCTGTACAATGTGTGTTATTATTATTATTTATATATTGCCGTCATACTCCGCAGCGCTGTACAATGTGTTATTATTATTTATATATCGCCGTCATACTCCGCAGTGCTGTACAATGTGTGTTATTATTATTTATATATCGCTGTCATACTCCGCAGCGCTGTACAATGTGTGTTATTATTATTTATATATCGCCGTCATACTCCGCAGCGCTGTACAATGTGTTATTATTATTATTATTATTTATATATCGCCCTCATACTCCGCAGCGCTGTACAATGTGTTATTATTATTTATATATCGCCGTCATACTCCGCAGCGCTGTACAATGTGTGTTATTATTATTTATATATCGCCGTCATACTCCGCAGCGCTGTACAATGTGTGTTATTATTATTTATATATCGCCGTCATACTCCGCAGCGCTGTACAATGTGTGTTATTATTATTATTATTTATATATCGCCGTCATACTCCGCAGCGCTGTACAATGTGTGTTATTATTATTTATATATCGCCGTCATACTCCGCAGCGCTGTACAATGTGTTATTATTATTATTTATATATCGCCGTCATACTCCGCAGCGCTGTACAATGTGTGTTATTATTTATATATCGCCGTCATACTCCGCAGCGCTGTACAATGTGTGTTATTATTTATATATCGCCGTCATACTCCGCAGCGCTGTACAATGTGTTATTATTATTTATATATCGCCGTCATACTCCGCAGCGCTGTACAATGTGTGTTATTATTATTTATATATCGCCGTCATACTCCGCAGCGCTGTACAATGTGTGTTATTATTATTATTATTTATATATCGCCGTCATACTCCGCAGCGCTGTACAATGTGTGTTATTATTATTTATATATCGCCGTCATACTCCGCAGCGCTGTACAATGTGTGTTATTATTATTTATATATCGCCGTCATACTCCGCAGCGCTGTGCAATGTGTTATTATTATTTATATATCGCCGTCATACTCCGCAGCGCTGTACAATGTGTGTTATTATTATTTATATATCGCCATCATACTCCGCAGCGCTGTACAATGTGTGTTATTATTATTATTTATATATCGCCGTCATACTCCGCAGCGCTGTACAATGTGTGTTATTATTTATATATCGCCGTCATACTCCGCAGCGCTGTACAATGTGTGTTATTATTATTTATATATCGCCGTCATACTCCGCAGCGCTGTACAATGTGTGTTATTATTTATATATCGCCGTCATACTCCGCAGCGCTGTACAATGTGTGTTATTATTATTTATATATCACCGTCATACTCCGCAGCGCTGTACAATGTGTTATTATTATTATTTATATATCGCCGTCATACTCCGCAGCACTGTACAATGTGTTATTATTATTTATATATCGCCGTCATACTCCGCAGCGCTGTACAATGTGTGTTATTATTATTTATATATCGCCGTCATACTCCGCAGCGCAGCACTATATATTCCACCCCATAGTTACAGATTAGAGGATGGAATAAACCGAGACTGTTGTCACGTATCACTAATAGTGAATAGCGCGCCGGTTCGTAGCGGAGGAGCTCGTAGTTTTTTTCTTTGTGTCGCGCTGAGTGGCAGAAACCTCTCCTTCTGACCCGGAATCAAACAGCTTTATCGTTTGTTTAACAAAGAAACTCCGACCCCGGTGAGCAGTTTAACCACCTTGATAAACACGGGGTCGGCCCCCGGCTGCGTGCGCAGGACCTTCGCGGAGGAGCCGATATTACAGCCCAGAGCCGGAGACGTGGGGCGAATTTCTATGGATCGGCAGCAGGAGAAAAAAGAAACGCGTCTGGGACCCGACGGCAGAACCAGACTCCGACGGGGGAAAAACGGATGAGTTCCTGGAGAGCTAAACATCACAGACATGCGCAGCCTGACGTCCGGATTTCTTACAACCTTTGGCCTTGTCAGTCATATTGCGGGATTTACTGCCGGCAGATCGGCCCCATCCGGCCCCCGTCTAGTCGCCCCGGTTCTCCTGCTGTAAAGACTCAAACCTTAATCAGTCGTTGGTCTCGTCTTAGATTCAGGAGCCGTATGTCTATCCCATGCATGTTTAATACCCTCACTGTATTACCCTCTACCACCTCTGCTGGGAGGCCGTTCCACTGATTGATCTACCACCCTCAATAAAGAAAAACTTCATTCCCTTTCAGCCTCCGACCCTCTAGTTTTAATTTACCCTGGATGCAGGCGATAAAGCCCCTTTCCCGTTTCGCACACTCAGGTTCAGAGACCCCCATTAGTAACGAGTATCTGAAATCTCGCAGAAAATCTTTGTTTATTGCATTTTAGTGACTGATTTGCGTCTAATTCAGTTTTTGCCCCTTATTGTTCTACGATATTTTTTTATCTGGAAATGCAGGCATGCGCGGCGCGGACCCTCGGCCCGCTGATTGCTTCCTCTCATTGTCTTTGGCTGAAAAGCCTTTTCATCGCGTTCCCAACGAGCTGGGATCCAGTCTCGGGATAATTAACGTCAGGACGGAGAAAACACTGCGGGTATTCGGATGTTTTCCTGTGCCCTGCCATGCAAGCGCAATAACACGCACACACGCATGAGCTGACATGCACACACGCGCAATAACACGCACACGCGCATGAGCTGACACACACAGGCGCAATAACACGCACACAGGCGCAATAACACGCACACAAGCGCAATAACACGCACACACGCGCAATAACACGCACACACGCGCATTAACACGCACACGCGCATGCGCGACACGCACACACCCGCAATAACACGCACACACCCGCAATAACACGCACATGCGCAATAACACGCACACACCCGCAATAACACGCACACACCCGCAATAACACACACGCGCATGAGCTGACACGCGTGTACAGAGATTATGACACAATCCCGTTCCTTGCTCGGCCTGGCGCCCCGTCAGCTGGTATTTTCATTTAGTTTTTTTTTTCCAAAACTACAAAACCATCTCTGTAATTCAAAGCATTTAATTCTATTATTCATCAGAAACATGCAGTTACGGCGTGTCTTCTATTTCCATGGCAACCGCTCTCTAAAAAAGTTTAAATTCCTCATTTTATTCTTATGGTAACATCTTCCGCAAGAGCCGTCAGGGCCGCGCTGCCCAACTCACCCCAAGTGGATGTTAAGATATCCCCGGCGCCTGTATCTGAAATTCAAAGAGGTTGGGTTAGGATTTATTCCTCCCCTGTGTAGGATATGTCTCATTTTCCTTAACATGTGGACTCCATGGGAACATTGTTTCTTGACACGGTTTTCTGATGAGTGTCGGGAGCGTGGATTCTCTGACCCCATCCATGGCTCTGTGTGTCCGACGCGGTCCGAGACCCTCAAACGATCCAAAAAAAAAACTCGCCGGCTGTAATCTCAATAACTTTCAATGAGACATCTTTGGGGTGAATGTGTTCGGGATGGGGAATGCATGTTGCGGGGCGCTCGCCTCTCATATTGGGACCTTATTGCATTGAGGGCCAAACCCAAGGGGTGAAACAGCAAAATCCAAACACCCAACAAACGATATTGTTGGTAGCAGAAAGAGCTGCCGACCGGCAGGGAAGTGACGGCAACCATGTTACCACCTCGGATGTAAGACAGTTCCGGGTCCTTCCTCATTCAATCTGTCGGCACATGGATCAGCTTCCCGGCGCCCTCCTTGTATTATTGTTGTATTTTTTGCTTATTGTTGTTGTTTTTTGTTGTTGCTTGTAGTCACGGCGGAAGGTCACAGCGAGCCCCTTCTTATTGGACGATCCAAGGCCTGGAAGAAGGATTGGGGAGACGGGTTCTGCCGAGGCTGATGGTGCCAAGGACGACAGCTGGTGGTCATGTTTGTGGTGTAACTGCCTGATGGGGTCACCCGTCGGCTGGCAGGCAGTTCCTGGGTGTTTTGTGCTGTTTTTGTGTATCTAATGAAGCTGTTGCCGACGCCTTACCCACAATTCCTGTGTGATGTCATCATTGGGGGCCGGGGACTTAGGTATTATAGGTTATGTGAAGTAAAGCAGTGATGATTATTAATCACCATTAATGATGACCCCAACGTGTCTGCCATGGCTCGTTATTACCCAAAATGAGCATTTCCCATACAAAGTGCTTCAAACTCACTAAAATCACTAAAAATGTAACGGTGCTTCTGATAGAAAATGCAGTTATTAAGTAATGATGAGATTTTTGTGCTGAGATTATGATGATGAATTATTTAGAATTTTCAGAAAAGTCTGAATTTATTGACAGAGATCAGGGTATAAATCCATGCGCAGGTCGCACCGCCGCGCACCCTTCCTCCCTGCGCCCCTCAGGCGATGCGAAAAACAAGAGAAAAATGAAATATTCAGTGAAGAATAAACTTGATTTGTGCCACGTAGCAAATTTCTTTGAAACTTTGTCAATGACATGTCACATTTTACATTCTCTTTTAAGTCAATTTATACCAAACCGATGCAATCCTACGGCTTTAGAAAGTCTAATTGTCTGCGCGCTACGGGCGCCTCGCACGACGCGTTCCGAGACCGGCGCAGAGAACCGAGTGTCTCCGGGATGCGGAGAAAAAACATTTATCGCCGAGACGCCTTGAGAATGGAATGAAAGCAAAACGAATTCCCATCTACAAGTCTAAAGCCGACGAGGAACTCGGATTATTCCACGGACGCGGCCAGCGGCGGGAGACGGAGAATCCGCCCGGAAAACAAGGGGCCGCAAACACAACAAATAAATGATAGAAATATGGTGTAAATCCGTGAAATCGGTACAGAAAATAAAACCTGGAGACTTCGAGCTTTTAACGACGAAGCCGACTTCAAAGAAAACTTCAAACGAAAGGCAAAGAAGCAAATATATGATAAGGCAGTAAAAATGTTACTTTAATGAATATAACGGGACATTCGGGGCAATAAAATGCTATAAACCATCGCACGCCTCCACCGGTGCGCCCAGCCCGCCACAAACACATCCACTCTCTGCCCCTTCCCGCCTTCGTGGCCACCGCTTGCCATTCCCGGAGCTGGCGCTCGATGCCAGTCGGTGGATTATTAGCCGAGAGCCGCACCCCGGCGTCAGACGAAGAATCATCTTTATAGAGAGATGGAAACGCAGGAAGAAGCCGCGCGTTGGAAGACGATACAGGGATGTGGAACGTGATGCTGATACAGGGATGTAGAACGTGATGCTGTATTCAGGGCCCGGCGGAGCCCCGGCGTTCTCACAGGGTCCAAACCACTGATGTGTCCATAAAGTGGAGACCCAGTCGTGTCCCTCAGAGGCACTGCTCGCCGAGATGTGATGTCATTGCTGGGCCTGCAGTGTCAGTGAGGGTGGTAAAGGCTACAATGAACTTGCAGGATGAGAGCGAAGAATGCTATAAGTACTGTGTGTATGTGTGTATATATGAATATGTGAGCATGCGTGTGTATATGTGTGTATGTGTGTGTATATGTGTGTTTGTGTGCGTATATGTGTGTACATGTGCGTGTATGTGTGTGTATATGTGTGTGTATGTGTGTATGTGTGTGTATATGTGTGTATGTGTGTGTATATGTGTGTATGTGTGTGTATATGTGTGTATATGTGCGTATATGTGTGTGTATATGTGTGTATATGTGCGTATGTGTGCGTATGTGTGTATATGTGTGTATATGTGCGTGTATATGTGTGCGTATGTGTATGTATATGTGTGTGTTGTGTATGTATATGTGTGTGTTGTGTATGTATGTGTGTGTATATGTGTGTGTTGTGTGTGTATGTGTGGCTTAAGAAAAAAGATAATAATAAAAATAATAAAATCACTTCAATTCTCTACACAAAATGAAGCAGAAATCGTCCGTCAGTAAAACGACTCGAGATGCTCTTTTTCAGAAGGGGTTCTTTGCCCTTCTACTGCTCAGCAAGTCCCGAGGATGTGAAGATAAAGACGCCTCGTGGCCCATAACTACTAAACGCGGAGTTTCTAGCGCTATTGTTACTATCGATAAAGATTTCTATGATTTCACGGAATTCCACGTATTTTCTTCATTCATATTTATTATTATTGTATTTTTTTGTATTTATGCATTTTCTAAATAATAAAAAAAAAACATAATTTTTTTTCGCTAGTAATAAAAAATGGGAGCCTTCAAACCAAAAGATTAAAGCCGGCCGGCTGCGCAAGTTCTGATGGGATCTGGGTTATTGTATCACGTTCTTGGCTTTGGCGGAGGATAGAATGAGGAGCGACGCGCCTGCGATTCACGTACCGAGGATAGAAAGTAATAAGAGGCCAACCGAGCCGGCAAAAAAACATCAGAAACGGGGAATGTCAAAAATCCACATTTCAAAAACTGCCCAGAAAAACCAATTTCTTGCACATAATCTAATCCGCCCGTTTCAAAGGCTGAGGACGAGGAGCTCTTCAATTCCATCCCCGCGCTCCCCGGCTCCTTGTTCAAAGCCAAGACTTTTAGCGCAACCCAGAGCTTCGCTCGCGCATGTATTTCAGGAGGAAAAGTTCTAGATGGAAGGGAATGAAATTCAGATAGAGTTTAATCCCCTCACTGTATTACCCTCTACCACTTCTGCTGGGAGGCTGTTCCACTTATCTACCACCCTCTCAGTAGTATGTATATTATTGGTACCCAGCTATGGTCTCTCGACACGGGGACGCCAGCAATCGATGATCGCTCAATCCATGGTTAAAGTGTTTGTGTTCCTATAAGTGCGACAAGGACGTTTCCGCCGGCCGTAAACCCCGCGGAATTTATAAGTAGCGGCTCTCTTGTGGTTAAATGTAGGAGAGGCTCGGGGCAGCCGGTGGCGCTCTGCCGGTATACTCTGAGCTCCTGGGCAGGTTCTGGGACGTTATCCAGATCCATGAATTTTAAAACGTGTCATCGGAGAGGATTTATGAAATGTAGGAATTGACCTTTTCTGTCTGAAAATCCTGGAAAAGAAGCGCGGATTTTATTCATCGGAGACAAACTCACAAAATACATTTTGGCAAAAAAGAGGAATTACACGCATCGCGCCCCCCCTTCCACGTGCAAAGAGGGGGCTCGTGAACCTACAGCAAAGCGGTGTCCGGATCCGTACCCCACGGGAATCGCACCGGATCTGACATCCACAGGACTCTTCAGCAAACAGGGGTTTATTCACTAAGAAGCTGGGTCGCCACGTTTATACCCCCTAACAGTCTAAACGCAGGCTGCCTGCGAGTGCCCGGAATACGCGGCGAATAAAAACTTGCATTTCCTTGCCTGGAAATCACAAAATGAAACTTGACCCCCTGCATTAAATAAATAATGAACGGGGTCCCAGGAACCCGCATTAACCGATGACCCCCCACCCCTTTCCTTTACCCCATATGAGGTGGGGCAGGGCTCAATTAAATATCCTCTTGGAGGGCGTTACCCAGTGTTTTGCAAAATACTAAAACCACCAGAGGTAAAGCAGGATGAGAAGACGTTCTCAGAATACCCTGGGGGCATGGGGTAAATGTGAACACGCAGGCGTTTGGGGAGGGCAAACTGTGCCCCAGGAGAGGCACCTACCAGGAAATTTCTAAGTGACCCCAAACTTTTGAGCGATTGCGTACATTGCGATTCGTCAATAAAAAAAATCATAGATATGAGTAACAAGGTGACAAGGGTGAGAATTCATCATATATATCTTTAGACGGAGAGAGACGGGCAGCGAGAGCGTCCTGCTGGGAGTACGAGATGCGGCCTGCGATCCTCAGACCCGCAGTTCCTGCCGCGAGAGGAATTCTGCATTTATGTGCGAAGCGGAACGCGATCCACTCATCAGAACGCGGATCGATTTCCAAACAAATCCCGCGACAAAACAATCCGATTGCGCGTTACGGAGGTCGGAGAATCGCTCTCAGAAGAGACTCTGCGCAGGGTGTACATTAACGTCACCCGGCAAAAAAATAGAAAATAGCCAAAACTACTTCGGTGTATTGTGTACTTTTTATATATATTTAAAAGAAGTAGATTTTGCTACTTTTATATCATTTCCATTTATAAACGTTATACGGTCAATTATTTTTATAAATTATATATTTTTTGCTACAATGCTGTGTCTTGTTACTGCGGGGAAAATATAAAAAAGGTATATATAAAATATATAAAAAATGTATATATAAAATATATAAAAAATGTATATATAAAATATGTAAAAAATGTATTTACCGTATTGGCTCGAATATAGGCCGCACTTTTTTCCCCCACTTTAAGTCTTTAAAGTGGGGGTGCGCCCTATATTCAGGGTCTAGCACCGGGACATGCAGTCCCGGGCGCCGGGCAGGCAGCGGGGTTAGGATACAGATCACCCGCAGCAGTGCAGGGGACCTGCATCCTACTCTCTGATACGCTCAGACAGCCTCCCCTGCCAGCACTTCCCACGGGGTGGGGGGTGTGTGTGGTTGTGCCGGCACGGGAGGTTGTCTAAGCGCATCATGCAGACGTTCACCGGCACCGGAAGTTGTATACGCGTATTGCGTAGAGGTCCCCCGTCGGCCCCGCAAGACACCCGGGAGTCTGCTCTGGTAAGTCGGGGGGGGGGGGCAGAGTGGCAGCATATCTCGGGGGGGAGGACAGCGGCAGCGTATCTCGGGGAGGGAGGACAGCGGCAGCGTATCTCGGGGGGGGAGAGAGTGGCAGCATATCTCGGGGGGGGATAGAGTGGCAGCATGTTTTTTTGGTGCTTTTTTAAAGAAAAAAACTTTTTCTTTAAAAAAGCACCAAACTTTAAGGGTGCGGCCTATATATGGGGGGGCCTATATCCGAGCCAATACGGTTTATTTATTTATTAAATTAATTTGGAATTTTATTATCAACATCCCTTTAAAATTTTACGTCACCAAAATTTTCAGAAAAAAAATAATTTTAGAAATAAATATTCATAGCGCTTGATTCCTGAAACCGCCGACTATCGCTCTGTTTATTTGGAGACGCAGGGGCTTCGGCCAAACTTTATTCCACCTTAAAAAACAAAATGGTAATTTTTGGAACAAAGCTTTCCTTTTTTGTTATTTGTGGCTTTTAAGTTAATGAGAGTTCAAAACAAGGAGAGGAAAACTGAAACGAGATTTATTTCTGTTAATTTAATTTCCTCTTAAAATAACAGAATGATTTAAATACTGATTTTGGTTTCATTTTTCCGAATAATTTTGTTCCCCAAACATCGAGATTTCTTTCTAATAATAATAATAATAATAATACGATTAATCCGAGGGCATTAACAGCGCGTCCTGTAAAAGCCGTAATAAACGGGGGGGGGTGTATTTATATTACCCGGCAAGTTAAAGCGTCTCCTACACATTTATTACTTTATTCAATTACATTTACCCCCAGAAACTGCCCAATTGCCCCATCTATCTGTCTCTCTCTTTTTTTGTGTGTGACTCGTGCCTTTGGTGGCAAATTCTATTGCAACTCCAGCTATTTGCCCCTCCGCTCTCCTCCGTTCTTTTTCCGCTCTCCTCCGCCCAGCCAAACTTCTTTCCCTTCTTCCCTCTATTGACGACGTTCCAGTGGATGCAGAGGAGCAGAGGAGCCGGGATTGTGTTTAGACGTTAAGAGACGACGCGGGGATTGGCTGCTCACTTATATATATGTATATATCCGCACTTAACCCGTTCACTGCCGCGGGGATCAGACACCGCTGCGTTAAACCACCAAGGGCCGGGAGGTTTGAAGATTAGAAGGAATGTTTGGTTTAGTTACATTCTATTTCTTTATATAGCGCCAGCAGCTTCCGTAGCGCTGTTACAACATTTAAAATGAACAATGAAATACATACATTAAGACGTATCGGTGCAGGAGTGGGCCTGTTCTCGGGAGCTTACAATCTATTGCTACCTAACTATGTAACAAAGTGACAAGGATCGGGATTTTGCAAAAAAGACAGAAGCTAAACTAACATTGTCTCCAACATCGTCTGATTTTAGACACCACGCTGTCACCTAGCCAACTATCTACAAACCTCTCGTGACTCATATACATTACTAGCAGGGTAGTAGATAAGTGGAACAGCATTCCAACAGAAGTGGTAGAGGGTAATACAGAGAGTGGATATAAACATGCATGGGATAGACATACGGCTCCTGAATCTTACGACTGATTAAGGTTGGAGTCTTTACAGCAGGAGAAATGGGGAGACTAGACGGGGCCAACGGGGGCCGATCTGCTGGCGGGTTCTGCGATTCTATAAGGACAGACTCAGTCATTCGGCATTAAGGGGCCTCAGCTTTTGTTCTATTAATTAGCCCTTTTCTTACGGGGGTCTGCGGAGGGTAGGTGAGAGCGCTGCGATGGGCATCTTCCCTCCTCCTCCAGATGTTGGATGAATTCCCAGAAACTTGGGGCTCTTCTAAAAGTATTAAGTTCAGTGCATTCCTGAGAACGAGGGGAGGCCAGATCCTCCTCCGCCTCCGAACGGGAAAAGGGAATTGTGGTGAAATAATAAAGAATTCTGAGATCCTCACAAAACAGACACACAGATGATTTTCGACAGGGCGATAAATGTGAAATATTTAAAATGTCAGAGAGTAGAATGGAAAGTTCTGCGCGACGCGCGGTGGTTATATCAGGTCAGTCTGGAAAAGCTGCGAGCAAGTTGCCTAAAAGCGTGATTTTGGAGCCGCAAACTGGGCAAGTTGGACAAACGTTTGTTCACGAAAGCCGAATTTCATTAGTAATTACTAAACATGGAGTCCGTGACAACTTTTATTGGGCCAACTGAAAAGTTTCACAAGCTTTGGGGAACTCAGAGGTCTCTTTTTCTAGTCTGATTCCATTTGAGGAAAAGACTTCTGAGGCTCTGAAAGCGTCTGAAACTTTACATATCTTTCTGCGTATCGACGTCTTACTCAAGACTCCAGCTTCGCGGTGAACGTCTCGATCCGAACAAAAACATTGTAACAAAAACTAAGAGTTCTGAAAAAGCACAATAGAAAATGTCGGATTGTTGGGGTTTGATGTGAAGCTATCGCGTTATAAATAGATATAAATATTCCTGGGTTTATTCACTAAAAGTCGAGAGGAATCGACCTCGGCCCAGCAGGTTCCGTAATAATTAACGCCAAGCGACAAGTCGAGCGAATTTCAGGTCGATTCAAATGCAAAATCTCATCGCGTTGAGAAGGAAAGAGGAGCAAAAAATAAAAAGGCTGCAAATTGACAAAATCCACTCAATTTCAGAATTAATCAAAAACAGATGAAAGTTACCGGCAAGTCTGGCGGATCTTCAGTGCAGCTCAACGGGAGATTCCAAACCTCAGCTCCACCGAATTCCAGCGTCTGACACTGAATATAGCGGAGATTAGAATATATATATAGTGTATATAGTTTAATATATACATAGCATATATAGTTTATTATATATATATATATAGTGTATATCGTTTAATATATAAAGATATAGTGTATATAATTTATTATATATATAGTGTATATAATTTATTATATATATAGTGTATATAGTTTAGTATATATATACTGCATATAGTTTAGTATATACAGTGTATATAGTTTAGTATATATAGTGTTTATAGTTTAGTATATATAGATAGTGTATATAGTTTAATATATATATATATATATAGTGTATATAGTTTAGTATATATAGATAGTGTATATAGTTTAATATATATATATATATATAAAGTGTATATAGTTTAGTATATATAGATAGTGTATATAGTTTAATATATATATATATATAGTGTATATAGTTTAATATACATATATTGTGTTTATAGTTTACTATATTTGTAATGTATATCGTTTAGTATATATAGATAGTATATATATATATAGTGTATATAGATCAGTATCTATATATATATATATAGTGTATATAGTTTAGTATATATAGATAGTGTATACAGTTTAATATACATATATTGTGTTTATAGTTTACTATATTTGTAATGTATATCGTTTAGTATGTGGTATATAGTTAAAATTCTGAAATTTGGGTTAGTTAACCCTTTAGTGAATTGACTAGAAAATGTGATTTGGCAGTTTTGAGCTGGGTTTGTATCTTTTTTTATGCTCTATAAATTAATGACGTCACCCCAGTTGCGTACCTAAAGGGGGCGAAGGGTCGGTCCACACCGGATGCCAATCATCAGTGGGGGTGCCGTGACGGCCACCTCACGCGGGCTTGCTGCGGCGCCCGCGCACTATGTGAGGAAACTCTTTTCTCCCGCGCAGGGGGAGCCGGAACTTGGGCGGGGAAAGTTTCCTCACACAGAGCAGTGAGCTGCAAGGCGGCGTTAGAAGGCCGTTAGGCCGCATAGACGTCTGCGCGGCCCCAGTGATGATCGGCCGGCCCCCGGACCAGTGATCTGCAAGAGAGGTAAGGGGGTGCGGGAGCCTGAAGGGGTAAATTAATAAATTAGTGAATTAATGAATGAATGGAGTAAGTGTTTAGGGGCAGAAATGGGACAGGCAGGCTTTTTTTTGGGGGGGGGGGCAGAAATGGGACAGGCAGGCTTTGGGGGGGGCAGAAATGGGACAGGCAGGCTGTTTAGAGGGGCGGAGATGGCACAGACAGGGTGCTTCAGGGGCAAAGGTGGCACAGACAGGCTGCTTCAGGGGCAGAGGTGGCACTACCAGGCTGTTGTAGGGGCAGAGGTGGAACAGGCACACTGTTTTAGGGGCAGCTGCGGCACAAGGAGGCTGTTTTCGGGGCAGCGGTGGCACAGGCAGGCAGCTTTAGGGGCAGAAGTGGCACAGCCAGGCTGTTTTAAGGGCAGCGGTGGTATACTGTTTTAGGGGCAGCTGTGGCACGGGGAGGCTGTTTTAGGGCAGTGGTGGCATGGGGAGGCCTACTACTTCAAAGCCTGGCTTACCATATAGTTATATACTGCACTACCGTCAATGTCTGGCTCAGTATATAGTAATGGGAGTTATGCTGTACCATATCCGTTCAATAAATGTTATTTATTTATACGTTAATTCAGATTTTTTCAGATTTCAATATTTTTCCAGTTGACATACAGTTTACAAATTTGTGACATAAATATTCTTGCCACCATAAATTTTATTGTGTGTGTGGGGGGTGCCACATAAAGGATCCGCCCCGGGTGCCTAATACTCTAGGTACGCCCCTGCGTAATTCATTATTATGTCACGCGGTCTGTAAATTTATGTCACACGTTTATATTCTTATCGCCATAAATGCGATCAGCGTTGATGTGGACAGAGAATCCACTGGAAGGACAGACACTGGTTTCGCGTTCTGAGATTCCTTGTTACCTTAACATGAAACACAAACTATGACATCTTCGCTTAACACAGCCCCCCCCCGACGGAGATGACATCACAGACCTAATAATACTCAGTGATTATAAAGAATTTAGATATTTTATTGTTAAATAATTCATTCTGAGCCGTAAGGCAAATAAAACCTGACAGAATTCAATCTGTGATGAAAGCATCGGAGATGAAGCATGGCGCCATGGCTAATGTGGGCGGCGCAGACGGCAGCCAATCACATTGGAGAAGCTGACCGAATAGCGGGTCAAAAGCCGCTTCGTCTCGGGGCTAAACGATTTCAGACGCAGATGGTTTGGGACACGAGGATGATGTTAACCAACTGTCAGAAATTCCACCCAAAAGTTAGAAACGATGATAGAAACGTGAGGATTTGTTTCCTTATCGGCCTGCGTTACAGGAGATTTTCTCCATAACCATTATTAGACGCTGCCCCCCCCCTTCGGACCGCACACGTTTTGTGCCGATACGTTTGCTGAATAAGTCGCTTACTCTGAAGGACAAAACATACGTGAGGTTTGTTAGGAAAGTCAATAATCCTTACGGAGCCGCTAAGTAATTTCGCGTGACCCGATGTTAACACTCACAATAATTAGGAATCAGATCTTCTACTTACCTCGACATTAGCGTAATGCTGCGGGGAGTCCCTTTATGGCTTCTCCCAGTGATTTCATTATAAGCAAATTGATGCCTTCGAAATAACGCCAACATCAGCATCGAGTCCCGTCCGGGGAAAACGAAGAGGAACGCGGGGTTAATATTTAAAAATAAGTAAATCAAAAGCATCGGGGTGAGAATTAAAACTTCAATCCATGCAAAGGGGCATCGGCTGCGCAGGGTCCTGGGAAAAACATGGGCCCCTGGGAAAAATCCGGGCCCCTGGGAAAAACAGCAAATTACACTTAAAACTTGAGAAATAGAAAATGAAAGCGTCTGTAATTCTGTCCTTCCTAACAATGGAAAATAGATGAGCAGCCGGACCCCCGATGCTTGGCGAATATTCTCTACACGCCGTGCAAACGTTCGTTCCTGTTACACGGGAGGGAGGTACGTGATCTGAACAGGCTCAGAAGATGTTATGTTTTAGATTGTAAGCTCCTGTGCACAGGGCCCTCCTCACCCTAGCTTCTGTCAAAACTCTTATGCGATGCGCTACTTGTTATATCCTGTTTACGCATTGTACAGCGCTGCAGTCTATGGTAGTGCTATATAAGTCAATAAATAATAATCAGTACCAGCTTGTCTATAAGGTCTAACTAGGGAACCGAGCTGTAGGGGGCTGTCTCTGGCGCCCCCTATAGCACAAATTTGCTTACAAACATGGAAGAAAACCTGGTGATGATGCCCCCCACACCAGATGGGGTCATTCCCTCCTAAATTATATGTTGCCCATTCTCCCCACATCAACAGGAGCCTCTCCACCCAATCAGGGGTCACTCCTCTCCTCCCGCACCGGCTGGCGCCTCTCCTCTCGCACCGGCTGGCGCCCCTCCTCTCGCACCGGCTGGCGCTCTGCATTTTGTTTGAATGGGAACAGAGCATAGGGGTTATTACGTGAAGCTGTGTCGGTTCTGCATGGGGGAGATAAGTCACTTTGGGGGCCACAGCTCAGCATGACAGACCTTTCTGTGGCCCCTGATGGACACCGGGCTGATGAAGCCTTTTTCTGTAGATAAAACCAAATGAAATCCCCTCCGCTGCGTCCTGCAGGAGGCCACTAAGTCTGTTTTTGTTTCTAAACAATAAACTCATTTTCTTGTTCAAACAAAGAAGCGTTTATCGTAAATCCTCCCCGGGACGGACTCGAAAATGACTTCAATCTCAGCGTAATCTTCCTGGTAAAACACTAAACAAATAAATAATTACATTTTAATTAAAGCCGTCCCCAAATTGCAGGTGACTGATTTCCCAGATTCGGGACATGTCGCCCCTACAGTAAAACAAATACTTTTTTCTGCAAACTCTGGGGTGACCCCAGGTGGGGAGGAATTATCAGATATATCAATTATGGCTGTAGATCCATACAGCTGCGACCCCAAAAATGTTATTTAATGTTATTGTAACTAAATGAAAGGGGCCATGTCTACTAACATGCACAGGGCAGGCCTACGGCTACTGAATCTAAGACAACACCAACGACTGATTACGGTTGTACTCTTTACAGCAGGGAAAATGGGCGACTAGACGGGGGCCGATCTGCCGGCAGGGTCTGGGGTCAGATGGGGTGCCCTGCGCGTTCGATTGGAGGGTTGCATGGGGTATTGGGTGGTCTGGCGTTGCACCTGCGCATGGGGCGGACACAACGTATTAATGCCAAGAACATTCGGTTACTCGTTGACACCTGTCAGTCAGGACGGGTTTACGGGTTTTTATGATTATTCATGAGAGAAGCTGGGACGGTATCCTCGTGACAGACAGCGCTCTCGTCATACCGTGTAACAGTCTCTTTCTCCTGACTAGGCCAATGCTGTCTATTTGCGTTTATTTCTCCTCAAATAAAGGTATTTTTTTAGTGATTGAGGGGAGATACTCTGCGAAGGAATCCCGCAGGCCGTTACATCAAATGCTTTCGGAATCAGAGATTTCGTAGGGAATTAGTATCAGGATTTGGGAATCTCGGGCCTTGATACGCATATTCGCAGGACTTCATAGAGATGAACGCTCAAGTCTCCTTCTGCTCATCTTTTACATGTTGTGGCCCCGGGTCCTTCCCACCAATTTTGTTCAAATGAGATTATCAGAAATCCATAGTCACATTTAAATATTTTACCGTATTAACTTCCACCCTTCCAGGGTAATGTACCATGTACCCACTACTAGATTTAATTAAAAAAAATCCATTTCCAGCAAGGATTCACCTTCGGTTCACAAACTCATTTTCCCGAAAGCCTCTGTCCTCGGCGAGGTTGTTCCATCGAGAACTTATTACTGTCCGTAATGTATGGAGAGTCTTCCGCGCCCGTATCCGCCCCTCGGGACGAGCGCCTTGATGTTACGAGCCGTGTAATTATCCCGGGTCCTTGGCGGTTCATTTCTCTGATTAGTTTGTCAAAAGGAAATTGACACGAACCGGAAGTCATCGGATACCAAGAAATGTCATCAATAACCAAACTCATCGATAAAGATTTATTTCTCTCTGTGGTTACATTGGTCAGTCCTTACAGAGAACGGTCTACCAGTCTACAGGCAGCGGGACCATTGGGTGGAGGCCCTTGAGCATCGATGTTCCCAGGAGCTCCTCGCCACACTTTCCTCTCCCCAGATTGCCTCCACAGGCGACCAGGTTAGGGGTAATCTCTAGAAAATGAAATTTTCATGGAAATGCTTCGGAATTTTTTGGATCAGTTTGGGCATCGTGGGCAGGTTCGGCAGCCGCATTCTGGGGGGGCTCCATTAGAATTGTTGACATTTTGGGTCACGCTACAAGATGATGTGTTACGGGTGATGAGTTGAAGAAATACAGGGTTAAATCAAGCCGAATGATGAGACGTCTCCGGTGGGAAGGGTCCATGTGGTGCACTCACCGGCAGTCGGCTCCGGCGTTGGCTCAGCCAGGGTGTTGGAGAGAACGGGACTGCAGAGGGGGCTGCAGCTTCTTCCACGTACATCTACATGGTTTTACACCCTGAATAACACAATAGTTCTTACAGAGTATTAAGGAGACTGCCTGGCCCTTTAAAAGCTCAGATATAGGTTTGAGCCCCGTGACTCCTTGTAGTTTTGGTGAATCGAAAGGTAGCTGCTTTATTTAAGTACCGCTGGCCAGGTTAATGCGTGTAATACCCCCACCCAATTACCCCGAGAACACGAGGCCTCGGATGCGCTGTATCGATTTCCAGCCGGAGCGTCGCATGGCTGCGGATATAAAGCTGAGCGCTTCTTCCGAGAGACAGCGAGTTGTCCTCAATTAACCTTCTAGTGAATCCGGGGTCGTCGCTAAGCAGAAGTGACATCTCCTGATTGTATACAGTGTGACGGTTTAAACATTACAAACGTTTGCAAAGGTGAAAGATCTCAACGAGACGCTTCCAGAACCTTCCAGAGCTTTAAGTGATTTACAGACGCGTCCAAATTCCTACAGAGACCGAGGTGCTAAAAATGGATTCTTTAATTACCGCGAGGAGCTTCCGTTCTCACCGCATCCGGCAAACAGCAGCCGAGGTCGAGCGCTTCGATCCCAACGCGCTCAGAGAAGCCGTCCGCGTGCGACATGCGTCTCCATTTATTACTTCCCTGACAAGGACTCCCCACCTCCACGAAAAGAGAACCAATCAGCTGCCACCAAAGGGGAGGAGTAACTCAATAGGGAGGGGTGACCATGAAAATTGTGCAAGAGGCAGTTCAGATGGCGACGCGGATGTTAAACATTTTTATTATATTTTTTATGCATTCTTCAGAATCTATAATCATTATGTGTCTTTATTCAGGGAATTAAATCAGTTTTAATTTTGGATTCCATCTCTGGTGACTCCACAGTCTGCCCAGCAGTCCCAGTTTACCGCCCGGATGTCACACTGGTTGGGGGGGTGATAACCCCTTCTATACCAAGTAGTAATTGGATAGTTATAAACGTATCAAAAAAGTTATAAACTATCCAATTAGAAAGGCAGGTCGTACGAATTGTAAATCAACGAGATTTATACCAACCTTAATCAGTCGTTGGTCTCGTCTTAGATTCAGGAGCCGTATGTCTATCCCATGCATGTTTAATACCCTCACTTTATTACCCTCTACCACTTCTGCTGGAAGGCTGTTCCCCTTATCTACCACCCTATATAGCATCCCAAATGGAAACAGGAGCCATTTTAATGCAACGTATGAAAAAAAGTCTAAAAAATAATACCTACGAACTGAATTCTGAGATCGCAGCGCCTTAAAAATGTAGAAATGTCTCCGTCGTGAAGGGCCGGATACGTGATGATTTCCGTAATGTTAGGGTGGGGTATGTGCGCGGTGTGAATGACCGATCCCCCAGGAGGAGCGCGGGGGGTTCAGACATACTCCCGGCAGCGTAGGTGGGCGCCCCCTCGCCGATGACCCCTCCGAGGCCGGCAGATGGAGAGGATCCAAGTGATCTCGGCTTGTAGATTTGGCAAAACTGACATTGCTGAAAAACGCTTTATGGACGAAGAACGACTCGAGCAGCAAATGGATGTTTTTATTGGCCGAAAACGTAATATTAACATTCGTAAAACGCATCCATAAACCTTAAATCATTTCTTTTTGGCGCTGCAGGGACGGGGAGTGCGTAATGTGCACCGAAGGTGTAATGTTTCCCTGGCAAGGAAGGGGCTCCCAAAGGGCTCTTAAAACGACTCCCCCGGATTTATAGAGCTCCGAGCGTGCCGTGGTTTCCATGGCGTCATAAAATATTATTTTTGAGAAATCTAAATGATTTTTTTCTGCTATTAAAAGTTATTTAACTTTTTTTAAATTATCTTTAATTCTAATTTCCGACTTTTAACAAAATTTCAACAATAAAAGGTGAAGATTTTTTCGGCCGGAACCTGAATATTAATTTAATTAAATAAGAAGCTTTTGCTGTTTTTTTGTTCCAGGTTGTGTTTATGCCAAAGCTTACGGTGGGGTGCTGAGGGGCGGCTGCTGGGGAGGAATAGGGCTTGCAACCAAGTCACAGAATTTGTTTAATTTGGCCTCAAAAGGGTTAAGTTTAAGACTTTTTTTTTAACAGTAAGAAAAACATAATTTAAGCCAAACCAGCTGAGATATATAAAGCTGGACACAGAAGATCAGGGGGAGAGAGATGCATGAATCCAATAAAACCCGGACTTCGATACCAGGGGCGAGAGCGCTGCGAGAAACAAAGAGAGATAGAAAGAGAGATAAAGTGAGAAAGAGAGAGAGAGGAAAAGGTATGGAGAGAGAGAGGGAAAGAGATAGACAGTGAGAAAAAAGAGAGAGAGGAAGAGATGGAAAGTGAGAGAGATAGAGAGAGATAGAGCGTGTATGCATACGGTGTGCATTATATATGGTGGGATATCGTTAGCAGATGACGCGAGGGAAGGATGCTGAGCCACAGAGCTTATGGCACAGAAGTGGTTAATATGACCGCTTTTAACTTTTTAAACAGCCCCACACAAAAAACCTTCCGTCGGGGAGACTGTCGGCTAACGGCGGTTTTACCAAATAAATACACAGCTGAGCATGCACGGGGCGGATTTAGCCACTGCCTCCCTACTCTTCAGAGAACAAAATGGTTCCTGTTGCCTCAGTGTGGGGTATTTAACTACCCCCTCATCTAACGGCAGATAAAGGTTGGTAACGTGGGCGCATAGGAACTCCCAGCCTGGAATTCTGGAAACTGCGGAGGGGAGCCGGGTATCAGCACATGCGCAGAGCAGCGCGATGAGGACCTGGTGCTTTATCTAGTGGGTTGGGCTGAGATAAAATTAGATATAGATTTTGCTTTTTAGAAATGACTTTTTTAATAACGTTTGGTTATTATTTTAATAAGGAGGCGGATTCCGTTCTGCTTCTCGTCGCAGTTCATGCGCGGCTCGCGGAGCAGAAGCTCAAGCTGCGTCTGTCTCTCTTGCGATTAAAACCCCGAGCAGATGGAGAATGTTGGAGGCTGCGGGAGATTTAACTTATTTTCTGTTTAATGTGATTATTGCCATGACAGCGATAACTGTTTTCGTTGGAAATGATAACTTTTAAAAAGTATTTTTCAATATTTTCCTCTTTTTTTTGTGACGTTTAACGCGATGAAGTTCTATGAGCTGCCGTGGCGATTATATCCGAGTCCGGCCCTTGGGATCGGCGCTAAAATTATTACCATTTGTTCATTTTAAAAAAAAGTCACTGAATTGGGATTCTCGTCGGTATAAGTTTAAAGTTTTGGGTTTTTTGTACGCGAAAAATAAATAGTTTTTCTTAGGAAACTCGATGCATTTCGGGTCGCGTGGATCGCCTGCTCCTCGCCGGCCTGTATTTTCCCGCGCAGCTAGCCGGCGGTGCCGATATGATGGGCCCCGGACCGCAGAGCCGGATATAATACACAATGTGATATACGAGAGTTCCAGGACCCGGCCACAAGAGCTGACAGTCTGGGCAGCGAGACATTTACGTTCAGCGCTGCCTGAAGAAGATATGATGTCATATCTCGGTGCTCCGCCTTTTAACGCATGATTATTATTTTATGATCTCTGTCCGGTGCATTGATGATGTCACCAGTCCACCATTTTCTGATGGAAAAAGGAAAAAAACCCTGTAAATTCTGGAAATCCGGTGATTTGAGGAGTTCATTTGCATGTTTACTGTAAACGTCTGTGTAATTGATGACTCCGCGATATGTCGCCGCTCCCCGCAGGGTCCGTTCTGCCGCGCGACGCACACATATGGCTAATTTCCACTCGCTCATTTATTACAAATCCAGGAATTCGCGAGAAAAAAAACATTTCTGAAGATAAAACTTTCCGGATTTCACTAGAATCGGGTTTATCGGAGCCGCCGCTGCGACCAGAATCGCTAATTTAATCATTTCATTCAATTCATTCCATATCATTTTCTGATCATTTACCTCAAATATTTAAATCTTATTTCTAGAAACAAACGAAATATTCTTTAAAAAAAAATTGGCCCCTCGAATCTCACGAGAACTTCTGGCTTTTCACGCTTTTCCTGAGTAATCGGCACAAAGGTCTCTCCATGCGCTGACGCCATGCTGGGGAGGAAACGCGGCCACGTCCCGCATCTCGCCCGTTCCGCATTATTCCCGCTGGAAGGCGCGAGTCTCCCGATAACCCGATAATTCTTTTATATTCCAAACAATAAATATTCATAAATCCGCCGGAGACGGCCGGAAATATTTAATTATTTGAAGGAATCGTCTGTTCCGGAACCAGATAACGTTTCCGGAACCCTCCAGTAATAACCCCCAGCGCTGTATACTATAATATAAACCCCAGCGCTGTATACAGTAATATAACCCCCCAGCACTGTATACAGTAATATAACCCCCAGCGCTGTATACAGTAATATAACCCCCAGCGCTGTATACAGTAATATAACCCCCCAGCGCTGTATACAGTAATATAACCCCCCAGCGCTGTATACAGTAATATAACCCCCAGCGCTGTATACAATAATATAACCCCCAGCGCTGTATACAGTAATATAACCCCCAGCGCTGTATACAGTAATATAAACCCCCAGTGCTGTATACAGTAATCTAACCCCCAGCGCTGTATACAGTAATATAACCCCCAGCGCTGTATACAGTAATATAACCCCCAGCGCTGTATACAGTAATAACCCCCAGCACTGTATACAGTAATATAACCCCCAGCGCTGTATACAGTAATATAACCCCCAGCGCTGTATACAGTAATAACCCCCAGCACTGTATACAGTAACATAACCCCAGCGCCCAACCCAGCGCTGTATACAGTAATAACCCCCAGCACTGTATACAGTAACATAACCCCAGCGCCCAACCCAGTGCTGTATACAGTAATGTCGGGTTTTATCTCATTTTGCCCCAATAAACTCCCTTTATCTGCAGACCTTGAGCCGCCGTTGTTGTCAGTCATGTGATATTTGGGGTAACTTTCCCGGCTCCACACTGAACTGATGATAATCAAGTCCGTTCTTCCATAGACTTTCATTAGTCAGAGAGTCAAGCTGGGTGATTAAGACTGAGTCATTCTATTGTTCCCCACAGGTAGTATGATAAGCAGTCAGGTTGTTTGTCTAGTGGATTGTGGATCAGATAACAGAGCGAGAATCATACAAACGGCTGATATGCAGCGGCCTGAAAACATTTATATTATGGGGCAAAAAAGAAAACAGAGTGATATTTATGAAAACGTATTTTTAATCTGATGAGACCAAAGAATGATTAGGGTTTGAATCTTTACAGTCAAGACAAACCAAATGGGTTTCTAAGTGGCCATCGGTTTCTGCTCAGGCAGTTTCGTGACCCATTAACCCTTTGGATCCTTCTTTTTTCAGGTGTACTGTTAACCTCAGCTTGTCCCCGGATCCGGTCTCGCGCTGCTCCATCGGTCCCAAAGAGCAATAATCTTACCTTTCAGCAGACAGAATATTCATCGCTTGGGATCTCAATCATTTATACTTTGAGGTTCTTGGGGTGGTTTCTGCGATAAAAGTTCCTCTCCGGTTCAGACAGTTCGGAGATGGAGTTGCTGACCGGGTCCCGGTTATTGTGGGTCGGAGCAGCACAGATACCGCGGAACGTCAGAAATAAGAGGAGAAAAGCAGAGAAAACATTTATTTTCTGTCTTTATTTGAAATGAAAAGAATGCAGATGGCAAAACAACGCATCGAGCCGGGGGTTTCTGCCAATTACGCGGATTAATATTTGAAATGTTCCATCCTACACAAAATGCGGCAATTAGCATTTTCCGATTTTACTAATGATTTATATAATTAGTAATCACTTTCTTCACAAATCATGTTTAAAACTTCCAATTGTCCCCACAATATGCTTCAAATGTAACTGAAAGGAGTAAAACCTCACATTTGGGGTAATCTGCCGAATAGCCGAGGGAACTTTGTCTATTTTTAGATATTGGCTGCCCCTGGGGTTAAAACACCGGGGGGGGGTAATACACCGGGGGAGGGGGTAATACTGGAATATCATTAGAAAGGTTTATCCTACCCAGCGGTTTTATAGTTACCCCAATTCTAAATCTTGTTGCTCAAGGCTGCCATCATTAGGGGTATAACCCATACCGACATGCAGGTCCGAAGCAAGCAAACCTTCCTGATCTGTCACATTACCCATGTCGGGGCCCTTCTGGTCTTTGGGGCCGGGTGGCCCTTTTCTGGGAACTGGGGCTGGTGTCTCCTTCCTTGACTGTGGGACCTTGGGCTTTAGGGACACAATTCTCTGTTACATAAACATATGGGGTGACCCTGCGCTGTTTAAAGGTCCCCCTACAATATTAAGATATAAACAGCTCTCCAGGGTCACCATAGATTAGTGATCTCCTCGGTGCGAGACGTTCCCGGCAGCCCCGGTGATATTTACTGTATGTGACAAGGAAAAGAAGGGATGAAAACCAATGCCGGTGATAAATAATATCTAGTTACACCCTGTTGCGTCCCGGAATTCGGAAGATGGGACTGTTGGAGGAAATATGGGGATGTGGACATTGTGAATAGTCCATAAATTCCCTGGAATGTTTAAGGACTTCTTTGGAATTCTAGAAGGTCTAACATCTTCCCAGAAGTTTCTTCCTCAAAAACCCAAAAATAAAATAAAAAGTCAGTTTAGAAACCGCCACAGGCTTCTCCAACTTGTTCTTTATAGAGAAAACCGTCACACGCGACGTTTGCTTTGTCTTCTGTTTGACCGAGAGCCTTAAGACATGAGCTTGTTTAGTCTAGATAACCGGGACTCAGGGCGGCCATCTCTCGGAAAGGCATCGAGTCTTTTGATATTAGCGATTAGAAAATCTTTCCAAGTTCCTGAGATACAGATCGGAAAATATCCCTCACCGCTCCGGCCGCTTGTCCCCGAGACACAAAAGGATTCCAGGAAAAAGCAGATGATAAATTGGAGGAAGTTTGGATGTTTCCGCCGGACGCTCAGTGTTCTTGGCTTTGACTCCTCGTCTCAATTCCTGTTTGAAGCTTTTTGTATTTTCTTCAGTTCAATGAAAAAGAAATGTATTTGTTTTTAAAGAAATGTTTGCAGCGGATTCCCATCGTTCGCGTGTCGGAGCCGGCGCGCCCCATCTGATCGCGGTGACATAACTTCCAGCAATTCATCAGATGCAATCGCCTCCTCTGATTAAAGACAAAAGCTCGTTCCTGCTGGACGTTCCGTCAGAAAGACGCTCCGAGCCGCCTCAGGAATAACACGTCCCACCCACGTCCCCTGAAACGTTACTCTCACGTGGTGGGGTCCGGAGTATTAGAATCCAGTGATCCCCTAAATGCAGGTCGAGGGATCGTTTTTAACGTCTATCCTCGTATTCCAAAAATGCTGAATTCCGCACATTAGTAACAAAAGCAAAGCAGGTCAGCCCATAACTTTACATACGTGTTCTGATTTCTGTGCACCCAATGACCCCCCTGGGACAATGATTGCTTGACAGGGGTGACCCCTACAGTATATGACATAATTTATTAAAGGGGGATTAAATATGATTAATAAACAGTGACAATAATCTCTGTATAACTCGATACATTTTATATAAATCTGCAATCTCTTCCTCTCCGTGATCATATACGTCCTGCCCGCACTGCTGGCTAACGAGGCGAGGGTAATACTTGCACCCCAAGAGGGCAGCTTTTGGGGTTCAGTAATATAGCCGGATCCCCCGGGCTGGGGGGGGGCGTTTGTCCCAGGCTTTTCGTGGATTTGGATATTGATCATAAAATCCCTAGAGAACTTTTGGAAATAGAGAGGAGATTTTGTGGATAACAGGTCGTTACCGAGTGCTTGACAGAGACTTATAATTGGATGTTTCCAGCTCCGTCCTGGGAATGGCTGTTAAAGGTTAATTTACATGGATCAATGTTTGGCTGAGGGTGCCCTCCCCACCGTCCATTCACACGGAAAAGCTATCGAGTTGTTTTATCGCAGCGTAATACGTCCCAGAAGAGGCTCTGCTTCTGCTTCGTACTGTAATTGGGTTCTGTGGTTTCACGTTCATATATCACGGATCCAGAGAATTCCATAAAAAAAAATGTATATATTTTAATTTTTTGTGTCTTGTTATTTTCTTGAATTCAGGAGGCAGGTTTGGGATCCGCCGGGAATGTTTTTTTTACGGCCTCTGTGTTTATAATTTAGTATTTTTTTAAAGGACACGTTTATCGTGATATCTTAAAAAAAATTCTGAGTAATATCCATTGTCATTATTAGTACTAAAAACGTGCAACTTGCACGTCCGGTTCCAATAACTTGTCTCCGTGACTAAAGAATTTTTTTTACTGGGAACTGACTTTTTTAATTATATGCCGTCTTTTAGCTGATTATTATTTTTATTTTATTTAATGGGGAAATGGAATGACCCTAAATGGAATCTGGCTCATAGGGGGTCTTAGTTGGACTGGCCCACGGCATGTTGGCCATCTCTGTACCCGGCCAGGTGACTCCCTAACACTTAGCAGGCGGCAGCTTAACCTCACAGATGCCCCTGGTGGCCACACGAGGAACTGCAAGGGAAGAAAACGACTCCGGAACTGCCGTCTGCTCCTCTGACTCTCGCCGTTTGTGGCCCTCGAGGATTGGAGTTTTGCACCCCTGGTGCGGATTAATGCTGGGGTAACAGATGAGCAATGAGCAGGGCCACTTCATGTTGCTATGGGGACTGCCCCAGGTGATTTACCATTTTGCACCCAAATGGTTCTTACAATAAACTAATGATCCATATGGATCTGCATTTACATGTCATTAATCACTCATTTGCATAACATCTAATTAATGACTTATTTTCACAAAGATGATTTTTTCCCCATATTTTTCTGCGTTACATGTTTTTTTTTAAACTGAATTAAAGCTTTACGAATCTCTCGCTCGATGCACATTCGCAGCAGGGCATTCGCGCATCATTAATTATTGATCTTTCATTGGTTTTTCATGCGTATATTGATTAGAGGATCTGAGAGCTCCCCGTACAGATTAGAGCCGTCAGTCTGCGCATGGAGCGGCTGCCGTCATGAACACTGCGAGAGCGGCTCGGCTCCGTAAATAATTCAGTGATGACAAAAGTCATAATAAAAAGACGAATCATTTCAGCGCGTGAAACCAAAATGACCTCATTAGCAGCAATTAACAAACTGAATGACCTCACGAGGCGCCAAACGCCACTCTAATGGCGGCTTCTGGGCGGAGCTTCAACGGATCACAAAAACATCTGCAGTCAGCCAATCACGTCCTGATTATCAGCGCATTTTGGAAATTTATAGAGACATTTATATGAAAATGATGATAATAATCCCGCGGGTTCCACTTTTTTTTGTTAAATTGCGTCGTGAAAATTTATATCTGACATAAAAATGATTATTAACATGAAATATCGCCGGCTGAACAGACAAGATGAAGATGCAGCTCTCACCGTTATACAAACGCCAGCTGTAAATTCAAGTTTTATTCTGTAAAAATCTTGTTTCCTGACAAATGATTTCATTACGATGCTAATTCATCGCTGGATTCGGGATGTAATGCGGTCGTAATCCGCTCAAAAAAGGATGAAAGATTCTGGATGCAATCCTGCGAAAAACGTTCCGATCTCAGATCTCCTTCCGGTACCTTCTTCTGTGAACACCGGATGGGGCGATAGGAGCAGCCGGAGGGGTAAAAGCAGCAGCAGTCTCCATGAGAGTAACGATTGCCTTTACTACTGAAACGGAGGAGATAAAAACACGGAAATCCCGTTCCTTTTATCGTTAAAGACTTCGCCGCTTTGGAAAATCGCAAAAAAATATACACCAGATCTGGAAGGTGAGTTTTTCCGTGTCTTAAATGAGACTCTCGGAGAAACGATCAATACTTAGAATATTTCTTTCTTAAAATGTTTAAGTAAAATGATAATAAAGTGTAGAAACGAGGTCACGTACCAGGAGACTTTTAGAGGAATTCTGTAAATCTAAGTAGTGAGGGGTTCCCTGTAGCTCCGAGAGATCCCCAAACCTCCGAAAAAATCCATAAATTGATCTGCGATAAGATAAACGGCCGTCCTGATTCGCTGCCGGGGGATGCCGACTCTCCAAAGGGCTATAATAACCCAAACACAGCTTTTTAACAGCAGAACCGTTAAAATGTTATTTCTAGAAGCCAATATGCATTTAGAAGGAGATCATAAACATTAGCCATAGCCGTCCTCCCGGCTCCCGGCTCCCAGCGGCCCCGTGAAGAATGGCATCATTTCGCTAAATACCAGCTGATGTGATCAATAAAGTGCATTATCTTAAATCATAGCCCAAATTCCCAATATCGTGCATAAAATCAATAAAACAAACAGAGAACGGGGGCCGACATTAAAACCGCAGCCTGCTGCTCGGAAAATAATATTTAGCCGTTTGATTTTTGTATTTTTTTTTTATTTTTGGCTAATTACGAGCTCAGTGGCAGTTTATTCGGCAGTAAATCTGCCGGGGTGAGATTAAACCTGTTATTGAGCTGAGTTTTGAATCTACTGAAAGGCGCTCATCACGGCTGGAGAGTGAACATAGCTGTTATCTCATTTAAAAGTTGGCCGGCAAAACAGCCCATTTGTTTAAAATGCAATTAAGCCGTTGTCTTAAAGAGAAATTAGCAACGAGAACTTTTATCCTGGAAGCGTCAGAGGTCCGTGCGGCCGCTCGTTAATCGGGTAATTTGGGACTTGGCTGGGATTTGGGGATACTTTGTATCAGGATGCGCAGACCCGGCAGCAGCGAGGGGAACCGGCAGATCGCTCCGTCCCGCGAGCCTGGAGAGAGCTAATTATTTTCGGATTGGAATTTTAATAACCGGATATAAAAGAGGGGGCCGCGTGACCTTTCTCCGGCGTCCCGCGTTTTATTCCGTCCCAAACTTTTACACTCTTTCTTCTGATCAGACGAGGATTCTGGGAATCGGAGATCTGATGTTTTCCGCGATACAATCCGCTGAAAACAGCTGAAAATGCAAATATAACATCTGAACCTCCTCGGGTCGTGTTGGGAATCACCCGATATGCGGCAGACATTTTAAATTGCATGTTTTTTGCCCCAATAAGAGATTTTAATCACCCCCTTCTTGTCATCGTTTGAAGACGCCTTTCTTTGGTTAAATATCCATTTGTTTCCGTTGTGATTTCTCTTAAGGCAGCCGCACCGAGTGTCAGCAAACATCCCGCCGCATTTAAAAATGTTCATTTTACTCGGCGGAAAATCACGGAGTGAAACCACAGAACTGATTGTATTCTGAATGAAGTCACCTGTGCTCAAGCAGGGATTCCAGTTGTGATATAGCAGGTAGAAAAGCACCAATCAGGAAAAAGTATACAGTCATTGAGATCGGGGTAAAATATCTGAGGCTTTGGGCCAAACCCTGATAGTCTGAAGGTGATTAATATCTCCCCGCGGGATTTAATTCCTGTCCGGTTCTCTCTCCAGCGTCGGGATTCCGGGTTCATGGCGCGGATCCGGTTGCGGCAATCGGCAGTTTAGATAGTGATGAGATGCGATTATCCGGAGGTGGCGTTACCTTCACTGCTATCCTTTCCATCACCACAGGTGTGAAGCAGCAGCCGCCACGTTCTGAATAAAAATGAAAGGAGGCAAAACTGGAGTTTTTTTTGGCAAAAGCCGGATCCCGGTTATGAGGGTAAATCCGTGTATCGTGTGGGATTTGCTCACATTGCCGGCCGACGGCGTCTCCCCCGCAGGCACTGACTATCCCTTAAGCACCTAACTCCCAGCCGATTAACCCGTTCCTGATCCAGAAGCAAACGATTCACGATAAAAGTACATAAAAAATCTCCTCCGGTTTCGGGGTCTCAGATCCTCCCTTAAATTCTGATCCGCACCAAAAATCAGGACAGATTCAGCCAAATCCAGTGAAATTCAGACCAGTGGATATTTTTCAGGATGGCGCAGGTTTTATTTATATAAATCTCCTGCTCAAGGGGTTAATTCACGAAGTCTGAAATGTAATTATTTCCAATAGTTTGTGTTCTTTTCCCATATAATAATCCATTTTTTACCGGCGTCGCTATAATCCCCCGAGCGCAGCGCTTGGTTCATTTGCTCACGCGAGGCAGAGACAGACGTGACGCTCTTACAGAAGCCCCGAAGTGCGCTGGCTGCGGAAAGAGATGAAACTTAATTTCCCATAACTCCAAATACACTCTGTGTAATAATTAACTCCTTCACCTAAGCCTAAGGGTAACAAGCTCCCAAACCATGTTACTTCCCACCCCGGTAGCTGAATACATTAAGTGGCAAACCCCGGCCCAGCAGCCGCACATGTCAGCCAGCCGTTCCTCCCCCGGGGGTCGGATGTGGAGGGTCTCACCGCTTCAGAGAACAGCAGAACCGCCTCGGCCTGGATGCCTGAACGCCCCGTTAATGGATTTACTTTATAAATCTGGTATCTCGGTGAGTTTCACAGGAACCGACCCCGTGTAGAGCTCTATGCACTCTATAAACACGGAGAAAACATCGATTTTATATTATTCTGACGTCGCTCACAAACACAGCTATTCTGCCTAAATTGTCCTTAAATAGAATATTTTGATGAAATTGCGGGTTCCTTGTCGGGGGTTCCCGCGTCGGCTCTGAACGCGCAGGAACAGTAACCAGAGCCTCGGAGTTAATAATAAATGGGGTATCGGGAGGTTTTGTTTCTGAACAATGGATGCGACGTGAGGTCAGAGCCTCGTCTGTCACGAAAGTCATGCATCGGAGATTAACTCTTCACCTGCCAGGAATGTTCCAATAAAACTCTCCCAGAAAGTAATGTTTCCCTCGCAGAGTCACAGAACTGAAAGAGGTGTTTTCTATATTAATATCTGGGAAAGGCAGTAATGATATGCGTAACGAGATGCGTAACGAGATGCGTAACGATATGCGTAACGAGATGCGTAACGAGATGCGTAACGATATGCGTAATGATATGTGAGACGATATGCGTAACGATAAGCGTAACGATATGCGTATAGTAAATTGGAATTATCTGAAAGCTCTGCTAATTAAAACAAAGCAAGGGCTTCATAATACCAAACGGTAATCAAACCGGAGAACGGATACGTCGGGTGTACATTGTAGCAAAACGAAACCATCATTTAACTTTATTTTCAAAGAAAAAAAATTCTGAACATATCCGTCTATCTATATATCTATCTATCTATCTATCTATCTATCTATCTATATACCTATATCGGTCTATCATTATCTATCTATCTATCCGTCTATCTATCTGTCTATCATTATCTATCTATCTATCTGTCTATCTATCTATTTATCTGTCTCTCCGTCTATCTATCTATCTATATCTGTCTATCTATATCTATCTATCTTTCTATCTATCTATTATCTATCTATATACCTATATCTGTCTATCATTATCTATCTATCTATTATCTATCCATCTGTCTATATATCTATCTATATCTGTCTATCATCTATCTATCTATCTATCTATCTATCTATCTATCTATCTATTATCTATCTATCATCTATTTATCTATCTATCTATCTATTATCTATCTATCATCTATCTATCTATCTATCTATCTATCTATCTATCTATCTATCTATCTATCTATCTATCTATATCTGTCTATCATTATCTATCTATCTATCTATTATCTATCCATCTATCTATCTATTTATCTATCACATTTAGAGCACTTTTATTTCCAGTAACTGATCAGCAAACAGTGGAATTTCGAGTGAGTTTCTCCCTCCGGTCGCCGGGGGGGCAGATATCTTGTGCGGAGTCGCATTAAGCCGCCTGACGGGGTAATAAAGTTTCTCGGCGCTGACAGCTCTGTCCCCGTTCCGTGATAAATGACCGTTCCACTAATATGAAAACGTGCTTTTTTCACGCGCTGTCGTTGCCTAAAGGTATCATTTTGTTAATAATAAAATAAGGATTTCCGAGGAGGGAAGCGGGCGTTCCGCGGGGCGCAGCGGGGAGCCGCACGGCCCGAATTCACTCTGCGGCCGAAAGACAGATTAGGGTAATAACCGGCGGATTAATGAACCCGACACCCATAAAGAGGACACTCTGATCCATAATAAGGGGTGACGGCGCTTTCCGGGGAACGCTGATAAATCTGGGTCAGGTCTATTTTTATCAATCCTCACGGCTTTTCGAGCCGCATTATTTTAAACGTGGGGGGCCACAAAGGTCTGTCCGGTAATCCGCAGGCGCGCATGCGCAGTATATACACATCCTTCGGGGTTTGCGTGAAGCATAAAATGTGTCGATCGTTTCCAGCGCAGAATAATTAGAGGTTTAATGTCTATCTTATAGCTTCACGCATTTAAACATCCGTCCGATCCGGCTCCAGGTTTTCCCTTTTTATATTATTTGCTGGGTTTTTATTGGGGGTGAATCTTTTTGGGGCAATTTTCTAATGGAAGGATTTTCAGGAGTGACTTTTATGACGTTCCGACGGGAAAAACTGCAACCCTTGCCAGGCTGGCCCCAAACAGACCAGGAATGTCAGCCAGAAACAGACCAGCGGCCAATAAATGATGCGGACCCCAAGGCTGCAGGTATCCGGCCGGTGGCCGCGCGATAAGGGATGAGATCTGCCTCCTGAGGGGCGATAACGTTACATGGAAAGGGGCATCAGGGACTGAGTCGCAGGGCGTTTGCCCGGTCGTCAGGCCTCTCCGTATGAGAAATCTGCCCCGTGGTCTAAAGCCATTAAGTTTGGCATAATTGCGGAAATAAAAGCCCCAGGGGCCCCAGAAAACAGTCCATTATTAGGTAGGTCTCGGTAAGGGCCATCGAAGTGCCTACCCATAGGCGCCGTGCAAAGTGATGCTGCTTCTTACACCGACCCCCAGATTCATTCGCAAACCAGGGGTACACAATGGTTCATAACTGCCCCGGCCCCACCGCATGGGGCTATTAGGGGGTAGAATGCGTTATCGGTCAGTTACAAAGTTCTGGAAGAATCTTAAACAAACTCTTGGAATTCTAATAAAAGCCGATACATCAATGGTCAGTCATCCCGCGTTCTCCTCATTTCCATTTCTTTATACCGCGGACTCAAAAACGCTCGGAATTCTGAAATCTACTTGATTAACACATCAGTCGCGGCCCCCGTTATTATATGCCGACTCAGGGCCTTAGGGGGGAAAATCACAAATCTTCGTAGAATATTAATTTTTTTCCTGGGAATTACTGCGGGTTTTTTTATATGTCAGAATCCGTGTAATCAGCGGGGACGCCGTATTATGCTGAAATAATATCGGGACGCGGAGATAAAAAGACGCCATTTATATCTTTGAGCCGGACGGCTTCATAAAACCCTGAAGGAAAAAACCTCGGGAATGAGCGCCGCTACCGGACGCATTTCACACGACTGACACAATATCACCATTTGACTTTTTAATCTCTTTTTTTTCTATCATAATTTTTAGAAGAAATCACAAGTTTCTGGTTCATATTAAACTGGAAACAAATTATGTCAAATATTTCCCGGTTTAGCAGAAAAGTTATTCCCCAAACGACACGGAGAAAGTTCGTCCTTAAGAACCAATTAGCTTTTTTTATTAAAAAAATGCTCTTTTGAATTTTAACAGAGAATATTTAATACATTTCAGAGGAATGTTATGTAATATTTTGACATTTTTGGCTAATTTTATTGCACGTTACCCTTCAGAAAATGTTCTGTCCCTTTTATGTTACAAGTCAACGAAAAAGTGGTTGAAATCTATCTTTTTTGAAATAAAAAAATATATTTTTTTCTGAAAAAGGCTTCCTGGCTGGTGATAAACGGCTTCGCTTATTGAACGCGGCACGAGCTTTTGTTTTATGCGACTCGAGGTGATCGTCTCTCACGTCCCGAGTCAAATTGGAGAAAAAAAGTATTTTATCTGCACCTTGATAAATCACGCGCCCCGCGTCTCCCTCGTGCAAAATTGTTACCGAAATCAAAAAAGAAATCAATCGGAGGTAGAAAGCCGCGGGGGGAACACCGGGTCCCCTCCAGGGCCGACACGCGGAACGCGATGGATGCCGATTCCCGTTCACCATCAATCTCTCGCTTTGAATGAAGCAGGAGAAATGTACCCCGGTCGGGGCTGTAAATGTATTTTTTTTTATTGCTCCTGATAAGGATTTTATTGCGTTGAAAAATATTTCTATTTGGTGATTTTTTCCTGGGAATGTTTAACCCTTTGAGTGCCAGGGGTCGGGGCGCATTCTGCACCTGGGAGGTCGGGACAATTTCCGTCGTTTTTCTATGAATGTTATAAGCGGCCGACGTTTTATCCAGAAGCAGATTACGCTATTCGTAGACATCTAGGAAAAGTAACCAAACCGGAATATTTTCATGGTTTTACGTCTGAGACCGCGCTGCCTTTTGTAAATATATATTTACATCACATACATCCGCGGCACCGATCCCTAGACCTGGAGTTTCCCCCCAGTGTCTTGGTGACGCCGAGAAGCGGCCCTTCCGCCGGAGTCTCCGGGTTTTGGATATTATGTGGCCCTACGGAGGCTGGTCCACTGTTAAGGGTCACTCAGAGACAGACCTAACCCTTCTGGAAATCTGAAAGGCTCCTGTACCCCAAACCCCCACCTGCAATGCTTGTTCCACTGGCCACCAGTTTTAACAATCGCTTGTCCAATCCGTAGACAATGTATAGAGGTGGCAGACCACGCGGCATGGAGCTGACGGCTTAATTATGAAAGCCTAGCGAGGGTCGAAGTGACGGAAATGTTATGAGACGGAGGAGTTTGATCGTCTTCCCCTCACTTTCTTCCACTCTTATAAAACCTGAAATCCTCACAAACAGATTCCCCTCCGTTATTCTTCCTGCTAATTCCGATCCATTTAAAGATTTCCAAAAGCGCGTCTTCTTGGACTCCTGCGCCGCCGGCTCCGGGCCGACATTTTTATTGCTGAACAAATGAAATGTTAGACATGGAATCTACGACAGGAAAAACGCGGTCACGTAACAGGTTAACGAGTTATTGCCCCTCTAATTAGCGGTATTTATATATTTGGCGTGAAGCGTTTAGCCGCTCTCATCGCTTTAGCCCATTTTATTTTTAGGTCCCCAGATCCTCGGCCGCGCCGGCGCTCTCAGGATCCGTCAAACTCCTTCTCGCAGCATCCATGATGTGAAGCGCAGGTCCGGGACGGGTCTGTCAGCCGAGCAGACGGAGAGCTGTCATCCTTACAGCAAAGCAGCGACGGCTCCGACCTGAGACATCGACAAGCAAATCCTCCTAATAGGAAGTCAGCGGCGTGCGTCTCCCGCAGCAAAGAGAAGACGTGAAGTCTCTGGATACCGAACGCTTCAGCCGCGCAAAGATTTCCTGTCAAAACAGCCCGTTTCGGGGAAGAGCTTTTCAATAACATTCCGCCTTTTCTGCCGCGAGGATCCTCTGCCTGGCGGGGACTTTAAAATAAAAATAACGAGAAGGAAATAAAAAGAGCCTTCGATCGGCGCAGTAAATTGTGTTAAAGCGACTTTCCGGAGACAATTTCTGTGTCTTGTCGTCCGGCGACAGAACGGAGGATTTCTGTGAGCGCGGCGCCGGCGGCCGCTAAATACGGATACTTAGCAGAAGAGATTGAAGCAGCCGAGCTGGGAATATTTTAGAGATTTTTTTTTTCAGTTTATTGATTTGCGATGATAAAAAGACACAAAGAAGCGGTGAGATCGGCGTTTTGGTTGTGGATAAATAACCCCACGGGGGGGGCTTGGAAATAAAATCACCAAACCGGTGACGGTGAATGCGTATCCCTGGCCCAGGCACCCTGTTTAAAATATACATTTATTTCACTTATTTTAGAATAAACCAACCCTTACAAAAAAATTACTGCAGTTTTTCTGAAGTAATACTGGACATGGACATGAAAAAACTGCAATACAGGGGCCCCCTGGACCAGTAAGGAAGGGGGACATGACTGCTGGCCTAGGCCTAATGGCTTGTCAGTGTCCCCTGTCCTTATTGGCTGTTCCTTGCAACTTTGTTGCGGGACCTAGGGGTTATAGGAAGGTGAAGGGGGATCATCTCCCTCTTTGCCTTCCTGGAGCTGCCACAGCACCTGTGATTGTCCCGCCGCCCACCCATTGGTTCATCTGTCAGGTCAGGTTGTTTTTCCTTGTTTTCTGTCTCTCTGTTTTTATTGTCACAGCGGCGGTGTTGTTCCCCCCCTGGCCAGCGCTTATGAGTTCGTTATCTGGAATTTGCCCTACGGGCTTGGGGAGGCGTGTCCTGAAGACGGCTGATGGCATCGGATGGACTAGGACTCTTGGTGCATGTGGTACAATAACTGCCTATCGGGCCCCAAAGGTTCGGTAGCTGACGGGTCGTTTAAGTATATAATTAATGTCATTTATTGGTTTATGTTCTGCTGGTCAATAAAGGGGGGGATGTAATAAAGCTGTGGCCTATGCCCTACCCACTACAATTGTGTCTTGTTTCTTATTTCGGGTATTGGGTGGGTATTTGCTTTGGGCTATAGGCCTAAGCAGTCATGCACTTTTACTGCATTTGTACTTCACTGTACTGCAGTTTTACTGCACATTTACCGCACTTTTTTTTTATATTGCAAACCTACAGTTGTAATTCAATGTACTGCAGCTTTATTGCATTTGTACTTCCTTACAAAAATAACTGCAGTACAGTGAAGTACAAATGCAGTAAAAGTGCAGTATTGCAGTTTTTTCATGTCCAAAAAACTGCAGTATTACTTCAGAAAAACTGCAGTAATTTTTTCGCAAGTGAAGGCTTTCAGAATTCCTTGATCAAGGCGCTAGATACATTTGTGGTTCATGTTAAAAGTGTAAGAATATAAATAATGACAGACACCGATTGGATTTTGAAAGGCCACAGTTTTATTTATGGTAAGTACTGTGACACGTAAAACTTTATTCAAACTTTAAAACATACATTTGTTGAAACTTGTGTAACCTCCAATCTTAATGTATAAACCGCCAGATTTAACCCCTTTTAAAACCAAGGAGGTTACAACCACCGACCGTGCGACAACTAAGTACATAACATCAATACCTCATCACAGGTAACTCACACTAACATGTTGCCGCGTACACCAACTACGAGCCGTAAAACCGCACTAGCCCGTGGTGTAAACACGAAGGCCCCCCCTTTCCCATGGGACCCTGCCTGTGGAAAAAAGGCCCACCAGAACTTCCAATAACCACGGATTCCATACCTCGGATGAAAACCGCGACAATTTTACCATGTACCATGAATAAACCAACCATAAAACCTGACGGGAACCTCAGCAGAAAAAACACAGGGAGGGTGGGAGGGAAAAATGTATTTCTGCCTCTCCTTCCTGCTTTATAAAAAAGGTAGAGGACCATAGAAAAACGTCCCTATTTAAGGACCTCTTAACCCCACCCCACCATGACCCTGACCTATAGGGAACTGGCCACAGGGTGATTATGTCCCACTAGCATGATCCAGGCCTGATCATGAGGCCCCTTCTTTTATTGTTGTGTATCCAGGGCCCACTTTAACCACTCCAACTAGAAAGCCATTCCAAGCATCCACTACATTCATTGTCGTTCAGTCTAATTCCGGCGTCTCTGACCATGCTAGAGTCCTGAGTTTCTCTAATTAAACTATTAATATAAAGTATCACTTGGTAACTAACAGGTTTTTTTTGGGGGGGGGGGTTTACATATTTTTATAACCCCCCATGTGTGCTGCCCCGTCACAGGGTATAAATCAGCGAATTGTCGCAGCTGAGTGTTCGGCGGGAGTCAGAGCTGGAAATATATACAGTTTATATTATATTTTAATACTTTGGTCTTTTCTTTTTGCTTAAAATGCCATTAAAGATATTTCCACTTTATAAAAATGATAATTTTTATGAAATGCTTCCCTGAAAAATATCACTGATAATAATTGCAATAATCCTAATAATATTAATAACGCATCATTATTATAATTATGTTCTGTTTATTAACAGAATTAACTATTATTATTATGTTTTGTTTATATTTCAACCAAAACAAGTATATTTGTGATGTCACTTCCTGCGTCCTCTGCCTTTTACCTGTTGGAATTAAATAAATAAAGCATTAGAATACTCCTGCTTTTATTTTGGTGAGCTCATCCGCATGATGTGTCACATATCGCCGGATTTTATACCTTTTGTATGTTTTTGGCCGCAGTTTCCTTTAAATAACAACTTTTCCCCGTTGCATTTTGTAAAACCTAAAAAGTTCTAAAAACATTAATTAGCCGCCTTCCCTTTTCTCCGATATTATCGTCCCCCGACCAATCACTGCGGTGGGAATCCCGTTCCTTTCGCTCTCCCGCCTCTCGTATCAGAATAAAACCCGGAGTTTCCGCCGTTTGATGACTAACGGTATCCGCGGGGAGAGAAAATTCATTTCCATTCACAGCTTTTTACTGAAATTGTAAAAATCGCAGGAAAGGTTTAACTTTGTTGCAGCTGATCTATTACTAGTTACGAAACTCTTAATTATCGGTACAAATAGTAGCAGTGAAATTATTAATTAGCTCATTGGTAACAGAAAATAGTAATTAGCCTCAAACTGTAAGAAAAGCGCGCGATAAAAAACGCTTTACAGAGAATCAGAAGCTGAAACCATCCTGTCGGAGACGTCAGAGCGTCGTCCATTAATGAGCAGCTCTGGCCTCGCCATGGACCTGCCGCCCATCATCCTGCCGCTGCCCTCCCGTCAGTCCTCCTGCTCTCCGGCGAACTGCTGTATAAAGACTCAAAGGGGGGAGAGAGGGGATCGGAGAGAAAAGAGAGAGAAAGAGGGGATCGGAGAGAAAGAGAGAGATGGGGAGAAAAGAGATAAAAAGGATTGGAGAGAGAGAGATAGAGGAGAAATGAGAAAAGGGGGGGATCGGAGAGAGAGATGGGGAAGAAAATTGAGAGAGGGGGGGTGAGAGGAGAAAAGAGAGAGAAAGCAATTGGGAGAGAGGTGGGGGAGAAAGGAGAGGATGGGGAAGACATTTAAATACATAAAGGGATTTAATGCAATTCTTCTAATAAACGGGAAAGAGTGAGACGTTTCCTCGACTTCATAAAACCCGAGATCCGAGTGGAAATCTGCGCACGAGAAATTCGCATTCCCTCTGCTGGTTTTTGGCCCTTTTTAACAAGTTTGACGGCCGCCATATTCTGCCAGGGTCCGGGCGGACTTTTCCGCTCCTCGTCCCAGCGACCCAGAGATGATTCGCAGACACGGGGTCCTTCCTGCCGCAGCAGAATGCTCCAGAGTATTAAATTGATGACGTCATGACGACTTTCATTCCTTTACAAAACTCAACACGTTTTTAGAATATTGCGCTTTTTGGATTTTTTCACCTAATAAATGGTTTCTATTATTATTGTTTTAACATAAAATCTGCTTATTAAAGTATGTTTGTGTTTCTTTAACTAGAGATATACCGTCCTTGCCGTACTGCCTGTGGGAAGCAATAGAATGGCTCAGTCTTAATCACCCGGTTTGCTCATATAGTTAGCTCCGCAATCTCTTTTATTCATCTCTCAGGGCCGGGAGCTACGAATTCATTTTTCCTGCTAGAAATAACGATTACTATAGAAACGTAACGTATTTGTTGTCCCCATACAGAGGCGTTTAAATCTTTATACAGTAAGTAATATCGTGTTTCTCTCGCGCACGGCGACCTCATCACCCGCTTCCATCCCCCGAGCGCCCGCCGCGGAATTACATTTCCCACCATTTATCACTCCGAGTAATTGTGCCGCGCTGGAAGCCCCGGTAGCCGTACCGGTCACACCGGGCTTCCTCTGCACGCACCTGCTTGGGATTACTGGTCGCGCCCGCGCATGCACACACGCAGACTGTTTTACACACACTGTATAAAATATATATTAGATTAGATTTTTTTATATTTTGCTCAGATCTACATACAAGAGTAACACATCATATACACCATACTGTATACCATACCTCCCAAGTGCCCCTGTTTATTATGTCCAGTCCTTCTCTGGGCCCCTAATCCCTGTGCACCTCTTTCCTGCCCTGATGCCCGTCATTCCTGCCCCGATGCCCCTCTTCTTTCCTATGTGCCCCTTTTTCCTCTGCTGTTGCTCCTCTTTCCTCCTGTAATGCCTCCCTCTCCTCCCCTGATGCCCCCCTTTCCTCCCCTGATGCCCCTCTCGCCTCCCCTGAGGCCCCTCTTTTCTAGGAGGTGAGAATGTTTGCTGGGTATGAGGGGATCGCAGGGTTCTACGGCCCTAAAAGCCCCGATAATGTGTATAGAAACAGCAGGAAACAGCTTTATAAATGAAACGGCGTTGTTAGATAGCGTCACCTGTGTAACAATGTAACAGCGTCACACTTAACCCGTTAAACCCAGCGGGTGCGTGACCGGTCCGCGGATTCCGTACAGTAATTAGCGCAGTCCGGTCGGTACAGAACCCGACGGCCTCTTTCCGCGGGAGTTTGGAGTAACGAAGCGGCGACTCTTATTATTATTATTTATCAGGCGATCCGCAGAATAAAGCTGAATAAAGTCATTTGGACGTCGCCGGCGCGTTATTGTCGGATCTGTTTGGCTTTTTGTATTCTGTGCGTTTTCTCAGCCATAAAGTGATGTAATTAGGAGGAAAGTCGCGGATGCCGGCGTCCTGCGGAGGAATGTCGGGTGTCGGAGCTTCTTACAGAAACACAATAGACGAGATAATCCTCGCTTTTATGGAAAATCAATTATTCTTCAGCTTCGTGTTTGACTGAAACACAATATATTTTATATCTCGAGTAATGTGGACTCTTGGTTACCAGGGAGACCAGAATATGACGGTATCCGGACATCCTGCGATCGCTGCCGAAATCAAGCTCATTGGCTGTAAGGCAGATGGCTGCGCATGTAACTCCGCCCCTTCCTGTAAATCAAACACAATAATATAATCACCATCATCATCATTATTATTATTATTAGTATCATCATCAATCATCACTACTATTATTATTATTGTTAATAATAATAACTATGATGATAATAATAGAAATAATAATAATAATACTATGATTATCCTTATTGTGATTATTATTATTCTCTTTGTTATTATTATTATTCTCTTTGTTATTATTATTATTATTAGTATCAGTAAGTGTGATCTTTCCCATTTCAGGGGGATTCGTTTAGGATGGAGGGTCCCGTTGTTTACCCCCAAAATCTGTATTTAACGACGTAACGGACCTTAAACACCTAAACACGCCGTTGAAGAATCTTTCATAAATAAATATATAATAAATTAGGTAACTTTGTAAAGAGAGAAACGTTTCTTCCGCCCCAATCCATCGGAAAAGAAAACTTTTTGGGCCGGTTCCTCCAGATGTTGGCAGGAAAGAGACCTCCAGGTAACGGCGCTTCACGGATTTTCCACCCTTTGGTATTAAATCAAATTCATTTTTTTGTCAAAAGCATCTTGTCAGATCCAGATGTTGGCGAGATTAATGAGACTGCGTGGGAACGGAGAGGAAATCTCGCGCTTTCTTTGGGAATGCGACGGGTGGTGGGCGCTCTCGGCCCCTCCAGCACTCGCTCGCAGAACGCGCTTATGGAGCCATTTATCACACTTTGAAAATGACAAATATTATGCAAAAATGGTACAAAAAACCCGTTTCCTTCTGAATAATCTGCAGCGGTTCACAGAGACCTGAATTTTAACCCTGCGGAGTCTGATGGGTCTTTCTCAGGAGAAAAACCCCTAAAATAACACAATATGAAGATAATCATTTTATTCATTTTGATTAAAATCGAAACCCGGATCGATCCAGGAACGGCGGGAAATCACCAAAACAACACCGAAAACTCCGAGCTTTACAGTTCCTATAAATGGCCGGCTGGACCTACAGTTACAGCGACTACTCCTACTATCGCTGGCTCAGCATCATGGGAGTTGCAGCCAAGTTGCAGTTGTGTGACAGTCTGGGGGGGTTGGAGGGCAGTAAAAAAGGGGCATAAAGACTCTGAACAGAAATAGGGCACTCAAAGTGCTGCTATAACATTTCCAACGGGATGGCTGAGGATACTGAGATGTGGATATAAAAGCGAACCCCGGCCATGGATCAGTAACAGACGACACAGACGCGGCGGCTCGGCGGACCCCTTTTTGAATGACGCTCCCCTTACTAATTCTTTGGGGTAACTCCAGGCGCATTCGGTCTGGAAACTTCCCAGCGTCTGGACCCGGATGGGAATCGTCGTTACGGAGGACGGCAGACATTTGTCATTCTTATCACGCGAGTCTTTAAATAGAGAGATTTGATTCATTTATGTGACCCCGATAAGGATGGAGATAATTTCCAGGGGGTCAAATGAAACCCCCGATTCCTGCCCTTTAACGACAAGAGGGACCCCGGAGCTCTCATGATCCTGGATCCATCAGGTCACAACAGAGTAAATGAGACGATTTTACTAAAAAGTTGTATTTTTTACTCATTATTATTATTATCTTTTATTTATATAGCGCCAACAGTTTACGCAGCGCTTGTCATTTTCTAAATCCCGGAATATATCCCGGAATCCATGGTAACCCGGAGCGTGGCAGCAGATATTCAGCGTTATATTCAGTTGTATGCTTTTGTTCCTATACTACTCCCTTAGATCGTAAGCTCTTGAGTGAGGCGCTCAAAAGCCCACCATTCCTGCCAGGAACTCTGTATAAAGTACCATAAATTAGACTGTAAGCTCACGGGCCGGGTTCTCCTGATGTTCCTGTATGTATTCATGTATATTCGTTACGTGTCCAGCGCTGCGTAATCTGCCGGCGCTTCAGAAATAAAAGATATTAATAAGAATACTCGAGCTGTAAAACATCCTCATCGTAACGGTTTATTCCGCCCCGCTCAATGAATCATCTCATGTACTTCGTGGTCGGTATTTCTTTTCAGGCCTCCGTACGAATCTGAGACTCGCGACACGCGCTGCCGCCGGCAGCTCGGGGGAGAAGCCTCAGCGGCGGGTCATTATCCGCCGTCCGTTATGTTTTACATGGTTCGGGGCGCTGTACGTTGGATCGTCGGCACTCCGCGGCTCGGAAGGATTGGCCCCCCGACGGGCGGCTTTGATGTGCGTTTTGTGGATTAAATAATCTGCGTGGAAAGCATTGAGTTTCCAGCCAAGACGAAGACTGGGGAGGAAATTTTGCCTCCTGCCGTGTGAGGCGCCGGCAGCCACTACCTCTTAGTTCACCCGCTAAGTGTAATTTCATACATATTTACCGAGGATGTTTCTTCCCGCCGCTAATTCTTCGGAGACCAAATTAAGAACAAAGAGAACGCAAACCGACTTCATCAAATAGAAATGTAAATATTCTGCATCTCATTACTGCTTCAAAAAAACGCTATTTCAATATTTTGCAAAATGTAATAGATTTGCCGTACGGCTCCGCTCGCAAGTGGCAGAGAGGAATAACTTTCCAAGCGAGAGGAGCCCGCCGAGGCCTCCGTCTGTTTATTCAAAAATGCATCAAAAAAAATAAATAAAATCAGGTTTCTGACAAGGAATGAATTTTTATCAGGAAACAATGACCTTCATCGATTTAAAACAAATCCATTATCCACAAAGATTTCTGTAAAGAAAATAATAATATATTTTTGGGGGTTAAATTAAGGTTTAAATCAATATTTAAAGGATAGAGAAACTCAAGCAATCATTAAAAAATCTGTCATCATTTTTTGAAATGTAAATCGTGTATATTTATTATTAATAACGAACAGATAGATTGGTGTTTTTTATGAAAAAGTATTAAATTACGTTTTTTTTAATGCAGATATTTAATCCGGGAAATATTTGTATTTTGTTCACAATTATGTTGTTTGTATTGGCAGGTGTCGGGGCGCAATCTATGGGGCCCCAATCTATGCCGAATAACCAAGCAGATATCAGATGCCGGAGTCACGTTTTGGCTCCTTTGTCTCTCCCCCGGAACCGGTCCGACCCGGTGTCTGTGACTCCGTCAAAAAATGCTAATTTCTTTCAAAATCCCCTCTTTCTTGACCAGATTTGCATTTTTTTTCCTGTCTGAGGTCATACGTATCCGCCGCCCTGTTATGATGTGAAAATAAACATTAAAAACCCCACGACACCTACTGGGGGGTCCTGCGCTTACGAGGGTCTCTCACACATTTAATCATCATCACTCTGGGACCTCCGGAAACGTGTCGCTTACACTTAGTGCAGAAAACCTTATAAAACCTCCGCGTACCCAGATACTGGGGGGGGGGAATCCAAAAAGAGGGTATATCTGGCAAATAATTCTAAAAGTAGATTTTTTTCCTTTTTTTTTTTTTGTAATCATGTCCGGGAATAAAATAAAGTGACGGAATCGCTCGCCCTCCTGATTTATCATCAATGTCGCAGTCCGGGTAAAATGTTTGAAATTCTCCAGGAATACTCAGCGGTTTCATTTCCCCCCCGGCGGCAGCGGACGCTGACGGCCAAAACATCCAATCCGCCGCTTTTAATTTATTAAAACGTCATAAACCTCGTTCTGCCCCCCCCCGGGTCGTGGCAGCGTTTAATATTCCGAACCACACAGGCAGCGGGTTTATCGTTTCCCGTTAGTCCGAGTCGGTCCGTCCGCACCGAGGGCCGACGCGCCGAACGCTCGGACGGCTTCCATATTGGAAACTAAAGGAACGGAGAAGCCGGCAGACGCTTTGGGTTATTTATCCCTCTAATCATCGCGTCGTCATAACGCTCAAAAAAACAAGATTGTTTGGGAAAATTGATACATTGTGGAAACGCGGCGGATGGAATGCAGATGTGAAGTGGCCTTATGAGCCCCCCGGGATTATTCTGGATATCTGAGCTCTGGATTCCAGAAATCTGACGGTTCTGACGGTTCGGGGGATTCAGAACCACAGAAGGGCCGTTTGGGTCCCGGGACCATCCTTTCACAAAAACATCTGGAGTTTTCAATGGAAGCCATAAGAGCCCCAAACCCAACATGGAAGTCGTCACATCTGTTTCTGGATCACAGACGCGCATGTTCCGGAATTTCTTTTTTATTATAATGAATATGTTTGTAGAAAGTCGGCGTGATTCTCCCGTCTTTTGGTAATGATTTCGCCTGCTTTAGAATAGAATTGATTGCCGTTTTCCCGGTGGGGGCCGCGCTCGATGTTCGGCCTGAGGCCACGTTCCTGGGAGACTAAAGGTTCCTAATTGATGACCTCACATTCCTACCGACACGACTTGTTGAAATGGTCATTTTGAGAAATGTTATGTTCCGTTCCAAAGGTTAAAGGGAAGATGTAAACATTTTCAGCAAAAGGCGAAAGTATCCGCGGACTCGGTAATTATCACCGGAAAGAGAGCCTTCGGTGCTCGTTATCCCTGTCGGGACTCAAATATTTCTACTTATTTTTTAACCGTTTATTTCTTTTTTGCAGGTTAATGACATAAAGCATTCCGTGTGACAAAGAAAGCCGGGTACATTTTTCTCTCTCTAGATATATTTTTCTCATCTCACTGAGCCTTCTGGAAACACAAAGTAGACTTGATACAGTATCTAGAAATAAAAGAATATATTCCGGGCCACGGCAGAGGAAAGAACGCCGGCCGGTGTCAGTATCTTACCGGCTTCTGGAGGGGTTTCTAGAACTTGGTGTGGAATTAATTATTTTATTTCTAGATACTGTATCAAAGTCTACTTTGTGTTTCCAGAATGAAGTCGGGTGTCACAGGATGAAGCGTCGCCCGGTTCCGATCTCCTGGATATTCCGCACATTCCCTCCGAGATAAAACTTCCGAAAGAAAGGTTATTTTGGGCGTTTTCATTCCAGAACGTACTGGATTCTCCATCAGGAATGACCCACGAGACTCGCGTACCGAAGAACCATTTACAGGGAAACCCAGAAACCAGGCCCGGACTGGCCATCGGGCACACCGGGCATTTGCCCGGTGGGCCGGGCCACGGCAGGGCCGCATTGACTTTAGGGGCTGATGGAGCTGCAGCTCCAGGCCCCTAACCTACCTACGGCCGCAGTAACGCAGGGCATAAGGGGCACCTGCCCCTTAAGCCCGCCGCAACTGCGACCGGGTCCGCCACTCTAAGGGGCCGGGAAGTCCCCACCAAGGCCGGCCTTACGGGTCTGCGGCCGCACAGGGTTTAAATTAAAACATCGGGTTTTTTTTTTACTTTATTTAACATCCTCCATGTTAAATAAAGTTTTTTTTAACTTTATTTAACATGGAGGATGTTAAATAAAGTTGAAAAAAAAAAAACCCCGATGTTTTAATTTAAACCCTGTGAGGCCGGCCCTGGTGGGGGCTTCCCGGCCTCTTAGAGCAGGGCGCCACACTCCAGGGGGCGCGACGGGGGGCGGTCCGCACCGGGTGCCGCTCATCAGGGGCTGCCAACTTGCGGCACCCGGCACTCCTCCAGAGACGGACAGTAATGTCCGCCGCTGGAGGAGCAGGCTCGCAAGGGAGCGGTATCGGAGGTCTTTAACAGACCTCCGGTTCCCTTGAGTGATTTTAAGCCGGGTTCAACCCGGCTTAAAATCACTCAAGGGAGCCGGAGGTCTGTTAAAGACCTCCGATACCGGTCCCTTGTGATCTGCGCGACAACAGCTGTTGTGCGCCGGGGTTTGCTGTCAGATCCCGGCGCACAACACTGAAGCCGCGCCCACCGACCCGGTGACCCGGAAGAAGACAGAGAAGACAGAAGAACTGAAGAAGAGGAGCGAAGAGGAGGAAAAGGAGCTGTAAGGAGAAAAGAGGAAAGGTAGGAAAACATTCAGTGAGAGTGGATTGGTGTATATATGTGTGGATTGGTGTATATATGTGTGGATTGGTGTATATATGTGTGGATTGGTGTATATATGTGTGGATTGGTGTATATATGTGTGGATTGGTGTATATATGTGTGGTTTGGTATATATGTGTGGTTTGGTATATATGTGTGGATTAGTATATAGATTGGTATACGTGTGGATTGGTATACGTGTGGATTGGTATATGTGTGAGGATTGATATATGTGTGTGGATTGGTATACGTGTGGATTGGTATATGTGTGAGGATTGATATATGTGTGTGGATTGGTATACGTGTGGATTGGTATATATGTGTGGATTGGTAAGTGCGTGAGAGTGATGGGTGTTATGCTGTACCATTTCCAATGTCTTTTTCATGATCTAATTATGCTCTAAAAGTACATCATAACTCCCATCACTCTATACTGTTCCATACAGTGGCAGAGCTGGGAGGCAGAGGCCTTGCACCCCCACCACAGGACTCCTGAAAGGTAAGTGAACTTTAAAGAGGGAGAGGGTAGATAGTTAGGAGGGGGTAGTTGCGGCAGGCTTAAGGGGCTCTGCGTTAATGCGGCCATATAGGACCAGTCAGTCCAGTCCTGACTGGACCTATTTTAAGGTGGGGGCCTGGAGCTGCAGCTCCATCAGCCCCTAAGTCAATCCTGCCCTGGCACAGGCACAGGCGCGGTCGCTGTTGCTGCTTGCTCCGGCAACAAGGTAAGTAGGGTGAGGGAGGGGGGTGCAGTGAGAAGGGGCAGAGGGGGGTTAGATAGTGAGAAAGGGGGAGAGGGGATAGATAGAGGCGGTACATATTGAGAAGTGGGGAAGGAGGTTACATAGTGAAAAGGGGGAACATAGTGAGAAGGGGCAGATAAGATGAAGAGAGGGGCTAGTGTGAATGCGTATGAGAATGAATGAATAAATGTGTGGATGAATTGTGTGAATGCGTATGACAATGAATTCATGTGAGGATGAATTGCTTGAATGATTTGTGAGACTGCATTAATGAATGTGTTAATGATTTGTGTGAATGATTTAATGCAAAGATGGTACGGGTGGGCTTTAACAATAAATAAATAAATAAATATGGGCTGCTCAGGCTTAAATGCCCGGGCCTATTTTTTGTCCCAGTCCGGGCCTGCCAGAAACCTTTCACCGAAGACGACATCATTCAAGTCTAAAAGATGTTAAACAACCTCGAGGCCGAGTCCAAACTCCGCTGACGTTATTGAACTCCATGAAGGGATAACGAACGGATCCAGAAGAATCCTCGTCCGACTGCAGAGGGCGGCTGCCGTTTACATTCCAGAATAATGAAATCGAATACCGCAGGCCCTTCCAAGGCTTTACGTTCTGCTGAGTCGACACGGATTTTAAACCAATTCCAAAAATGTATATTAAAAACCCGCCGTACATATATCAACATGCCGGAGCGGAGGGCGATTTCCTGAAAGTTCAGGGGCAATTAATGCAATCGTTTCTATTCCAGCAACACGCGGCCAGCGGATAATTCCCTGCAAATGTAAAGACGGCAGCTAAAGGAACCTTCCAGAAAATGGACTTTTATTGTTTTTAGGGCAGGTAAATAAGATTAAATATTTTGTGGCAGATCATAGAAACCCAAAACCTGCCGGCGGATCGGCCCCATTCGGCCCATCTAGGCATCTTTTTCTCCAGTGTTTCTGAACTCGGCGCATGCGCAGCTCAGAGCCAATTTCATTGGCTCCCCTTGTGCCGCGGTTCTGACGTGCAGGAGGCTTTCATTTTTAAAGCAGATTTCTCGTGTCCTCATAATGGGGAGAAATAAAGCAGCAGCCGGCGATCGGGACGCACCGGCAAACATCCCCCTCCACCCGAGGCCGCCAAACTCGTAAAGCGCACGAAATCCCGAGTCAGATTGGGATTATTCTGTAACGTGTCAGGCAGGGCTGTGGCTCCCAAAGGGTTAATCGTGTATTCATTCACTCGTGTTAAAAACAGAAACCAGGGAACGTTTCAGAAAATTCCTTTCCCGCTCTATTTGTATAAATTCTGATTCCCCTCTTTATCTGAGTCTCTGACCGGTATCAATAATTTATACGGGACACGCAAAATAAACAAAAACCCGCAAATAGATTCCAGAATAATAACACGGAGCGCAGGAAAAAGATCGAGAATTAACAGAATTTAACAAAATAATTTCAATAATCTCCAAAACGGGGAAATATTACCAAGATTACAAAGATTCTCCAGCCCCGGGATACAATCCAGTTACCCCCCCCATAACTCCTGCCGCAACACGGAGACAAAACCTTACTTGGAACATCTGGTAAAGACCCGGTTCTGGGCATCAGTCTTATGATGGAGGGTAACTTTGGGGTAAATAATTCCGGCTCCGGCGCTGGGTCGGCGAGCCCACCGGAGATAACAGCGAACCCCCCGCTATTTGTATAACGCAATCCCATTAAACACCATAAAGAACCAGCACAACCAGAATGCCGACCAGGGGTCCCACAAATCCCAACCAAATCCCCCCTAAGCCTGTTAACCCCTGCTGGCTTGGATTTTAATTGAAATCAGATGCGTACAAATCCGTAACAAATACCATTCAGCCGAGTTAATGTGCTGCCAAGTGCAAGTTTAATGTAGAGCGGGGCGAGGATTACGCCGGACCTTCCTGCACCGACGAAATAAAAACATGTACAGAACATGAAAGGTTAACATAATATATCAGCGGGACCCCCAATCCCCCCAATCACAGAGCTCCCGAGCCTGTCAACTCTGCGCGTGCCTCTCTGAACCCCCTTCCCAGGAACAAATAGTACAACAGTGTCCTTTTGTGACATTATTATTATTATTATTATTATTATTTGTATTTTTATTATTATTTGTAGTATAGTAGTAGTAGTAGTATTATAATTAGTATTACTATTACTAATAATACTAATTATAATAATAATACTAATTAGTAGTAGTTGTAGTATTATAATTACAAATAGTAGTAGTATTAGTAATATTAGTATTATATTATTAGTATTATTATTATTATAATGATAACAATTATTATTATTAACAGTAGTATTATAATTAGTAGTAGTAGTAGTATTATAATAATAAGTAGTATTAGTGTAAGTAGTATTATTAGGACTATTAGTATTACGATATATTATTATAATAAGTAGTAGTATATTATAAATATTATTATTTGAATGATTATTATTATTATTATTTTATAAGTATTATAATTATTATTAGTAGTATATTATTATAATTATTATTAGTATAAGTATTATTAGTATTATATTATTACAAATATTATTATAATTAGTTTAATTATTATTAGTAGTAGTATATTATTATTACCGTAGTTTTTAATTATTATCTTAACTAGAATTATTATTATTGTTATTAGTTGTAGTAGTAGTAGTATATTATTACAATTATTAGTATAATTATTATAATTAGTATCATTATTATTATTAGTAGTAGTATATTATTATTATTTGCTTTATTATCTTGATTAGCATTATTATTATTATTATTAGTAGTAGTATATTATTACAATTATTATTAGTATTATTATTGTTAGAATTAGTATCATTATTAGTAGTAGTAGTAGTAGTATATTATTATTATTTGCTTTATTATCTTGATTAGCATTATTATTATTGTTATTATTATTAGTAGTATATTATTACAATTATTAGTATAATTATTATAATTAGTATCATTATTATTATTAGTAGTAGTATATTATTATTATTTGCTTTATTATCTTGATTAGCATTATTATTATTGTTATTATTAGTAGTAGTATATTATTACAATTATTATTAGTATTATTATTGTTAGAATTAGTATCATTATTATTATTATTAGTAGTAGTATATTATTACAATTATTATTAGTATTATTATTATCTGGATTAGCATTATTATTATTGTTATTAGTAGTAGTATATTATTAGTATTATTAACGTTATAATTAGTATCATTATTATTCTTATAATTAGTATAATTATTAGTATGATTATTGATTTGCAGGTTAATGAATCTGTGAGCGGCTGTTTGGCATCAGTCGGTTGCAGGCGAGTGGATGCGAGTTGTGAGTGTAAACGTGACCTGCACTTGAGTTGCACTTGAGTTTGATTCGGTTTTTTTTTTATCCAGATTCCAGACAAAGTTCGGAATGAGTTTCTCCATATAAGGCATAAACGTATATATTTTCTCGACGCGTTTTTAATTCTTTTTTTTGTGTTGGGCAATCTTTTATAGCCATTTTATTCTATATTATGATGAAAAGTTATGTTTCAAACTAATTTTACTTATTGTCAAAGTTCTGAATAAATAATCTGCAGGTTATACCCGGCAACCTGCCTCGGTCCCTACCCCCTACTCTGCCCCGTGCCCCCCACTCTGCCCTCCCACCCCTACTTTCTTTTTATGAATAATACATGGTTCATGGTACCGAAGGATGACAGATCGAAGGCTTAGGTTAGAAACCGGTTAGAACCGGTGAGAAAGGTCACGCGGAACTAAATAATTATATTTTTACATCAGATAAAAACGGAGCCCCCGGCGGGGGGGGGGTGAGCCTAATGCTACATTTAGCTATAAAAGCGTTAAATTCAGCAGAAGAGGAGGAACAGCTTTACAGTTACGGAAAAACGCGTATTGTGATTGCCATAGCAGCAGAAAAGAGCCCAATGCTCACCCTCAGTTCTGTGCCTGCTATGGGCACAGAAACAAGTGTGAACAAGTATGCCCCAAACAAGTGTGAACCCAGCACTATCTGCCCCAAACACGTGTGAACCCAGTAGGATCTGCCCCAAACACGTGTTAACCCAGCAGGATCTGCCCCAAACACGTGTGAACCCAGCAGTGTCTGCCCCAAACACGTGAGAACCCAGCAGTTTCTGCCCCAAACACGTGTGAACCCAGCAGTATCTGCCCCAAACACGTGTGGAGCCAGCAGTGTCTGCCCCAAACACGTGTGAACCCAGCAGTATCTGCCCCAAACACGTGTGAACCCGGCAGTATGCACAGTGCTTGCCATCTGGTCGATGTACAGAACACCTGAACAGTCTGAGGGAAAATAAAATCGCCACAAAAACCAAAAGCAGAGCATCAATCAGAGACTTTTTATGTTTTTGTTACTTTTCTGTGTGAAAACTTGGATTTTCTGCTTTTTTAACAGTTAATAATTCCGGATAGAAATACATCATTTTTTTATATGAATCGCTTCACCTTCGATAAATAACATAATATTTTTATTGCTGTCGGCTGCGCATTAAATCTTCCTGTATTATGATGTCAATTAGCGGCTTCCTGTGTTATGATGTCAATTAGCGGCTTCCTGTGTTATGATGTCAATCGGCAGCTAAGCCCCTCGCTCGGCGCTCGCTTACAAATAATGTCATAATTCCATATTTCTTTGCTCCGGCGTCCCGTGGAACGCTCCGTGCCCCCCCCGCTCCCATTAGCCCCACGCTGCGTGGAGCATTAGGGTGCACCACGCTGGGCGCGTTCCTGCGCAGGCCCCCCCGCGTTACGTGGATTTGGCGGGCCGCGCTCGCTACGCGGATACAGTTACTCTTTCTGCCGGCGAACGCGTTATGGGCCTTCTGGGATCTTGTAAAGTCGTACTCTGCTTTTATGAATTAAGTAATAATTGTGGAAGAATGAGGTCCTTCTATCCACTTTAGCGAGTTTGTGTTTTCCTTGGCAGGTCCGTCCTGCAGCTGCGATACTTTTTATTATATCTGCATGAAAATGTAACGCAGATACCGCCGGCCAGATTTACTGCGCTAACGTTTCCGTCTGCAGGACAAACACAGCTGCTGGGAGTCTGTCAGCCGATGTATGGCCGCAGTGTTCGGCTCAAAATACATAATTCATTCTCTCGCTGAGAGGAAAAAATGGCCCCGGACCCCGGCGGGTGCTAATAGAGATAAAGGAGGGGGCTTCGCCTTGATTACCTTCTTTTTAATCGATCGATCGGACGGCGGACGCCCCAGCAGGCGCCTCATAAAAGCTTAAAGATTCGTAAATTAAACGGCAAATGAAAGATTCCGCCGGTCGCGCCCGACGCGGATTCTTCGACGTCGTTAAGGAAAGTGGACACAAGAGGCTGCCGACCGGCGGCGAGGGTCAGCGGGGTCACCTCGAGCCGTCATTACAGAGGAATGGCGGGTTCGTTAGAATTTCAAACACATTTGCATATCCACAGGTAGCCGCGTGAGTGACCGACGCCATTTGCAGAAGAAGACAAGGAGATGGCGGGACGCGGAGTCATTTCTCTGCCCTGCGTGCGGCTTCCGGGAACGCAGGAAATTCTGACAAACCTTTCTGGGTCTTTGTGTCCCGGCGTCGCTACATTTACTGCCGCCATATTCCTTTCCCCGCCACGCAGGGTCCGGAACAGTCCGGGGGATTTCACTCAACCTGCCAGCAGATCGGCCCCATCCGGCCCCCGTCTAGTCGCCGGTTCTCCTGCTGTAAAGACTCAAACCTTAATCAGTCGTCGGTCTCGTCTTAGATTCAGGAGCCGTATGTCTATCCCATGCATGTTTAATACCCTCACTGTATTACCCTCTACCACTTCTGCTGGGAGGCTGTTCTGGGTTTGTATCAGAGGAAAGAAGGGAGACCCAGAATATTGGAAGAGGATCCCGGCCTAAACAGAGACGTCCGCAGATCCGCACGGATTTAGACAGCCGTCGGGTGAGCGAGAGACGCCCCGTTTTGGGATATTCTCTGCGGTTTTCTGATAACCGGAGTAGAGTTTTGCGGGGTTTGGCAATTCCCGCTGTCTCTCGGCAGATCTCCTGACAGAAGGCGCAGAGACGGCAATAAATAAAGTTCATCGGTTGTCTCCGTGTCACACGGATGTCTGTAATGTAATTGTGGACGGATTATGTCATTAATTTACTCTGTTTAGCCGTCCTGGTCGATGGGCGAGAGATATTATTTGTGACAAACACTAAATAAAGTAAAGTGGGGCCGGCGCGAGACGCGTGATGTATTACCAAGATTAATCACGCCGCGAAACGCGCTGACGGACGACTCGCAGCGTCTGCCCCGCGCGGATCGAGGGGTTAAATGATGTGATTTATAAGCGCTTGTTAAAAACATTGGAAACGAATCAAAAATGAAATATTTCAAACTATTGATTTATAAACAACGAGGCTTTAAAACTGCAGCCTTTCATCAAAATAAAGAATCCGATTGGCTGGAAAGCAAAGCGTTTAATGATCGCGGTTTAATAAAAGGGTTAATGGGGCTCAGCTGGGTAATAAGATGCCGTTAATCACTGGGGGGGGTCTTTTTATTTTAACTGAACATGGCGTCGGTCTATTGCTGAAATTGTGTGATTTGTCATTAAAAAAAACGTGAGTTTTCTGGAGATGTTTATGGCCGACGCGTCGCCTGTTACTAAACGCGTCAAAAATCATAAATTCTGTGTCAGATTTATTTAATATCTTAGAGAATTCATAAATTTGTCAGATGAGGAGGAAAAGGTTTAAAGCGAAGGTTTTACTTTATCCGCCGGATGCTGAACGCGGTTTGAATCCGAACAAAGTTTGCGAAGTTCTGCCGGGAGACTCTGCGCCGGAGTCAGCGAGAACTCAGCAGCCAGCTAGACAGCGGAAAGAATCCATCTAAACCCTACAGCTCTCCCGAGACGCAGCGCCGAACTCCTCAGCTCTCCCCAGACGGAGCGCCGAACTCCTCAGCTCTCCCGAGACGCAGCGCCGAACTCCTCAGCCCTCCCCAAACAGAGCGCCGAACTCCTCAGCTCTCCCCAGACGGAGCGCCGAACTCCTCAGTTCTCCCCAGACGGAGCAAAGAAATCCGCAGCTCTCCCGAGACGGAGCACCGAACTCCTCAGCTCTCCCCGGACGGAGCAACGAAATCCGCAGCTCTCCCGAGACGGAGTAAAGAAATCCGCAGCTCTCCCCAGACGGAGCGCCGAACTCCGCAGCTCTCCCCAGACGGAGCAACGAAATTCGCAGCTCTCTCGAGACGCAGCTCCGAACTCCTCAGCTCTCCCGAGACGGAGCGCCGAACTCCTCAGCTCTTCCGAGACGGAGCAACGAACTCCGCAGCTCTCCCCAGACGGAGCGCCGAACTCCGCAGCTCTCCCCAGACGGGGCAAAGAAATCCGCAGCTTTCCCGAGACGGAGTGCCGAAATCCGCAGCTCTCCCCAGACGGAGCAACGAAATCCACAGCTATCCCGAGACAGAGCACCAAACTCTTCAGCTCTCCCCAACGGAGCGCCGAACTCTGCAGCTATCCTGAGACGGAGAGCTGAACTCAGTTGGGTCTGACCAATGTCCTTAATAGTATTTTGGGATATTGGGGACAGTTACAGATCGGAGGCATCAGACAGAACTGATTGTTGCTGTAAATGTTTCTAGTGGAACAGCCTCCCAGCAGAAGTGGTAGAGGGTAATACAGTGAGGGTATTAAACATGCATGGGATAGACATACGGCTCCTGAATCTAAGAAGAGACCAACGACTGATGAAGGTTTGAGTCTTTACAGCAGGAGAACCGTGCAGAATAGACGGGGGCCGGATGGGGCCGATCGCCAGCGGATGCTAGAATTATTTCTATGTATAGAGGCAGCCACAATTAAATTGTAAGCTCTGTGGATGAGAGACGTCTAATAGGTGTACACCCAACATGTCAGTATACTTATTGCACTCGCTGTACCTTCCCTATGCTATAATGCCATGTATAAAGAGCCGAGTACCCCCGCCGACCCCCGCGGGGGCATCGCTGAAGGAGTAGATTTGCAGTCTTTTCCGCAGCAGCCTCGCGGGTTGAGATGCGAGAGATTCTATAACAGAATCACAGCCGGGTCTGGAACATCCTAATGAAATAATTGCTTCCTTTGCTTAAAGTCCGAAGTATCTGGGAGCCGCCGGCTGTAATATGTCACCGAGACATGATGGCCGATGGCACGTGTCACTTCCACGTCTCTCAGCCGGCGCCGAAGCCCCGAAAACATCGATTACTTCACCTCTCTAATCCATTTACCGGAAGCAGCGCCCGTTCAAACTCCACCGAAATCTCATTTCAGCAGCAGCCGCCCCTTTATTAGGATTTTCTTTTGGCCGCGTTTTCAGAAAATAAAAAATTATTTAACGCTTCCAACGCTTCCACGTTTCATGGCGAACCCAGCCTGGGTCAATCCTGAACTTACTAAAGGGTTAATAATATTCCCTTAATAAAAATAGTGGAGAGCAATGAAAAATACCTTTTTTATTTTAATTTAGTTATTTAATTGTTTTTTACGAGGTCCACCTTTCTGGCATGTAGAGGGTTAAATTTGTGCTTTTTCTTTGGATTATGGAGATTGACCAAATATCGCTAAATGTAGAATCTTCCCATCTTTTTTTATAATGATAAATGATATAGAGATGAACCGGAACCGGGAGAAAAGAAAGCCCGATATTCAGACATTTTCGGCCCGTTTCCCCTCCGCGGGTTTTCCGGGTTCCGTTCGCTGGAATTTTCTGGAATTTAACGTTGATGGAAAGACGAATCATTTATGGGGAGATTGAGTTCTTTTTGGTAACATCGAAACGTTACAATGTATCCGGTTTACGGGTCAGAGCCTCGGGCTCCGGCATCCAAGGGGTTAATATTTTGGGCGTTTTCTTTCATCGCTTTTAATTTTTTTCCCATAAATGACATTTTTATCGTCCTTGTGACTTTTCGCTCGGCTCGGTTTATTGTCCTGATCGCCACTGTTGGGATATTCCATATTCTTGATATTTATTTGGCAGAATATCCCCGGATTGCTCCCGATCCGATTGTGAAGGAATTCTCCGGAGACGAGCCAAATGCCGAAGTTTATTTTATTTGCAGATTTTAATAAATGCCGATCGCGCCAGACCCCGAGACGCGGGAATTAGCAAACTTTGGGTCGTTTCCTTCTCCGTCCCGCCGCGTCTCCCTGGCCAATCAGATTCAGGTCTTTATACGCGGCTGCGTCTATAGTAGCAGTGATGGGATCTAAAGACCCCAAAATCTCTGAAATTCACACAAATTCACCCAAAAATAAAATGCATTTATCTTCAGTTTGAGAAACAAAGAAACTAAACCAAAAAATAAAAGAAATGATTAAAAATCTGCATTTATTAATATAAATATTTCCGTATCTTCCTTCTATTCAGCCATTTACACCTAATCATCAATAATTTGACTGTTCTTTTGAAATTTCACTTTCAAAGAGCCAGAATTTGTTTCTGAACACGTTTTACGGAATGTTCTGCGGGTCGAAGGATCGTTTCCTCGCGGTGCAGATCATTGCGTGTTTCTGGGACGCAGAACGTTTCACCGTTTCGCTTGTTCTGCTCTCAGGCCCGCCATGGAGCGAATTCTTCTTCCAGAGCCTCCCGGGGCGAGCTGAGTTTTTTCAAGACTCCAAGATGTTTCCACCAACTGGCCCCCGGTGGCCCCTGTCCTCCTGGTTTGTTTTACGCGTGAAAATTGATTTTCACTTCCTCTGGGACAGAGAGGCTTTAGAAATGAAGGGGTTAATACGCGTGGGTGATTTTGCTTTAACTCCATCATAATCCTAATAGCTACAAGCTGTCCTGTGATTATGTTCCATCTTTGTGGTGTCTTCTCGAGGTTTTTTATGATAAACTGGCATAATTATTCCAAGTCTATGAAACAAATAAATAGCAATTTCGTTATTAGAAATGAACGCTTCAGCAATGAAGATCGGAGTCGCAGGCAGTGGTTACAAACGGGATTATTAGATACAGAACATGTAATTAATCAAATTAAACACCAATGCTTAACGGAACAGGGTTTTTTTTCAATCTACAGAGAGACATCCTAAATGTCATGATGTATGGAGGCCTTGGATTGCTCAATACCCTTTGTCAATCTGGTTATCTCATACAGTATGAGTTTCTACATTTTCCACTGAAGAATTATCGCCCGGCTGAGTGAATGGAATGATACGAATGTTGAGTGAAGTGTCTTTTTTTCTTCTCCTGGGGAATAGATCAGGAGTTTCATAGACCTTCTGATTTACGCTGTGTTATGTGATGTTAAATTATCAGTGTATAATTGATTTGTACGATTCTATTTACACTCGATACGTTCGTAATATGTTGTTTTCATGTGAAACTTTGAATGAAAATAAAATAAAATTAAAAAAAAAATGAACGCTTTAGACTTACAGCCTTCTTAGCCCCTTCAAGATGTTTGGGTCATAAAGTTTGTATATATACCCTATTCCCCTCCCATCCCCATACAAACATAATGTGTTTAATGTTAGCCCTGCCAATGTAAGCAGCTGGCCCCACCCATGTGCATTGCCAGTCCCACCCATTGTGAAGTCACGCCCCCGAAGAGAGACGGCTCCTGGTGGGTGGAGCGTGCAAGTTCCCAGGCATGCATTTAATCTCTGAAGATGAAGTGGAGTCCCTGGTAGGATGCGTCCTCACAAACCTCCACCAATGGGGGAGACCTGTATGGAAATAGAGGGGGACTAATAAAGCCTGGAACAGCCCGACCCCCGCAAAAAATGGCAACTTTCACAGCGAAATGATGTCAAACTAGGTGAAGCTCTCTAATACTTTGAAGCTTAACGTTCCTCGTAAACTTTATACTCAGGTTGCTAAACTGCGGAAACTTTTCACAAAAGGAGGATAAAGTCTGGTGTTTGGAAACGTAGCGGAGAGGCAAAATATTCACCGTTTTAATTAAAATGATAATGAAGAGATGACAGGGCTTTGTTTTGTATAATGGCCAACGCCGTAGCGATACAGTGAGTGGAATCAACTCAGGGGTCCAAAGAAATTAGACAATAAAGAAATTCAGACGGTCTTTTTATGCGAGACGCAGAATGTACGGGAGAAATGGTTTTGTTCCCGGAGCAAATATTTCATGGTTCCCTTCCTGAGATTTAGAAAGCGCTCAGTGTGAGAGCAGATAAGGCAAATGGAACGGGCCACGTGACGGCACAACCCGTCCGGGAGATCTTTTAAACTCCGAACATTGTTTGGAAAGAAATAAAAAAGTTTCTCCGATCGCACTTTTTCTTTTTTACCTTCCCAAAGCTTGGTGCGTTAAGACGATGACTTTGCGGAGTTCGGATAATGTTTCAAACTACGTGTTACTTGGGAAATACTCAGCTGAATCCGGTCAGAGAATTGGATCATCGCGGTTTAGACAGGCAGAGGAGTGTACGAGACATCACGGAGCTGACACTTCTTCCGAAGGCTCGCGTTTTGCATATCAATGGAGTTTACCCTCATTATTAAAAGTTGTGTCCCGAAAGTCAGCCTAGCACCAAAGCCTCCTTCCCCGTTATATGTAGATGGGGCATTAAGGATTTATCTCAAATCCTCTTCAAAGAATAATGCTGTCAATCAGTCGGAGCGCCAATTCCCTCTCCTCGTCCTGCGAGGTGGTAAATATCAATGCGTCCTTCCCAGAAAACTGAATTTGTTGTGAGTTATGTCCTGCCAGCGAGGATGTCAACCTCATTCAGGATGAGTCCTCTCCGGAGGCCGAAACAACGCACCGCGAACAGAAATAAAGACCTTCCGTCTGCTCTTGTCTTTCCCACAAAACCAGACTTTAATGATTCGCAGCCGTGGGGCCCCGGGCTTGGCAGCCATTACTGAATCAAGATTTACTGTCAGAGCTAAACGCTCCCCCCATAATAATAATAAAAAAATCGCTGGCCGGATTCTTTGTTTTACAATCTCTCCTCCATCCCACCATCGCGTTGCTGGTAAATATCTAAATGCTGACCAGTTTATCTGACTCTGTGCCTTTAAGCGTGAGGAAGTTCCGCAGGGGACTGTTACCTCTGTGCACCAATCAGAGATGATCCCAGAAGTCACCTGTGCAGGGGAGGTGGAGTCCGTGAGCCGTCCCCGTACAGAGGGTGATGTTGGCAGCTGAAGATTCACCCTGAAACTTAGTAGAACCTGCATTATATGAAATCTGCCCCTCCCCTCCATATCAAGATATTATTATTATTATTATTCTCTAAGATACTCTATATTATTTCTTTAAAAGTACCTGAGGCAGGGATATTACCCCAAGCCGGGCAGGGAGTTACCGTTACACTCACCCCGCAGTCACCATTATAGCTAAGTGCCCCCTAACTGCCCCCTCCAGTAATTTACACACTAACACACGCATACAGACACTAACACACACTAACACACGCATACAGACACTAACACACACAGACGTACACCAATACCTGCTTACTCCATCATACCTCTTGCCTCACACATCACACCCTAAAAAATACAATTTATGTGGATAAATGTAAATTTTGTGTCTTTTTAGAAGGTTTGTCTTTGTTAACATTTCCTAAATCCTTGTAATGAGCAGAGGAGAAATATTCAGGCCGAGGATGTTTTTTTTTTTACAGACTGTTTCTTGCCGTCAGCCTCTTAAAAACATTTGCAGAAACGTAATTATTTTTGTAAAAAGAATCCAATTTCGTTCTCAGTGACCTTTCCTATGTTTGTGACGCACGGGCCGGAATCCGCGCAGGTTTAGACAGATTCAGTCATTTCCCTGTGAGATTAAATCTGTGCGCAGGACAAACAGTGATCAAATCAGACTTGGACCTGGCAAAGGCCAGCGGCTCCGAGTCCCAAGGGCTCCGAGTCCCAGCAGCTTTTGGTCCCAGCCGCTCCGAGTCCCAATGTCTCCGAGTCCCAGCGGCTTCTGGTCCCAGTTGCTCCTGGTCCTAGCAGGGCTCCAAGTCCCAGCAGCTCAGAGTCCCAGCGGCTCCTGACCAGTGGCTCCTGGTCCTAGCGGGGCTCCGAGTCCCAGTGGCTCCTGGTCCTAGCGGGGCTCCGAGTCCCAGTGGCTCCTGGTCCTAGCGGGGCTCTAAGTCCCAGTGGCTCCTGGTCCTAGCGGGGCTCCGACTCCCAGCGGCTATTGGTCCCAGTGACTCCTGGTCCTAGTGAAAAGACACAGTTCCTTGCACGTTAAGTGTGGTTCCTCAGCAGCGGGACGCGTGGTTCGTGCCTCTGGAAGGTTCCGTACACATCATTCAGATATTTCTTATAGGGGTTTACAGACCTGAAGCTTCTCTCTGTAACGAGATCAATATTCCTTAAGGATCGGCGGTCGAGGAGCAGAAAGACTCTCCCGATGGAGATTTCTGACTGCGAGATAATTAGGGCCCCTGGGACAGCAGGACCTGAACGTGATAACGCTTCTGCATTTGCATTTGTTTTCTTCAAATAATAATAAAAAATGGTGCTTTGGAGATGAAAAACATGATTTCATATTGTGCAGAAATGAATATATTAGTGGGTTTTTTTCTAAAATACACAATATCCAGAAACATGTTTTTCCCGGCGGGGTATTATCTGGTGAATCGGCGCTACAGGGAATACTAAACCGGCTTCATCCCCGTAACCTCCGCAAACGTTTATTAACAGCTCTGAAAATACCCGAAAATACACAAAACATGATGTTCCAGTAAATTTTCAAGCAGATTAATTGGGTTAAAAAAAATAAATGACTTGAAAATCTGGAAAATGTTTCTGGGAAATATCTGTGAGAGTTCTCCTCGTCTCTCTATCTCCCTTCTCCCTCTTCTCTCACCTCTCTTCCCCATTCCCTCTGTCCTTCTCTCTCCCTCTTTCGTCTCCTCTGAACTCTCCCCAGAATGTCGATATCCTTCTTCAGATGGGGTCTCCAGCACTGCACCCACTACTCTAGGTGAGGTGTGACCAGAGGTCTGTTTCTGCCTCTAATACCCCTTGCTGTACACACAGGGGAGTCCTGAATACGTTTTCACCTTTTTCACCCTCTTTTTTAAGCTACAAATCGATATCTGAATCATCACCGAAAAATGCCTTGTTTTTTTTGGTATTTACAGAAATAAATGACTAAAGTTCTGGAAAGATCACGGAATCTGCTCCTCCGCCGCGCACTCACTGACATTTCACAAACAGAGATCCCCGGTGCCGCATCGAACGCCATCATTTCCATATTAATTACCGGGATTTGTGCTGTCGCTGAAGAGGAGAAATTTAATCTCCTTTTTCCTACTTAACCTGGTAGTTTATACAGTCTGGGCCCCGGCCCTGCGAATAATCTGCCCGGGTCCCGTCATCTTACAAACAGGAACCCGCGCCAGCTCCATTAAACCGCCTGTTCTCTGAAGCGTCTAAAAAGCTCTTTTTATTTGTGATTTTGGCAACTCTGGGCTTCCCTTTGGTCTCGACCCTGAATAAATTGTGCTTCTCGTCCAAGTCGAGTTCCACAAGACATTTGCGTTTCAGCGAATTCCTTCCTCGTACCTACTGAGCTCTCGACTGGATCGAGCTTTACCCGCCGACTTGTTTTCCGAAATGCCGATCCCCTCATTGCCAGGAACGGGCCCTCGGCTTGCGCTCTGAGTCTCTCCATCTGCTCTCTGTGCTAACAAAGCGTGCATTGTTGGCCGCCGGCCCCGTCAGCTGCACGTAATATCCACGAAGCCTTCACCAGAATCAGATACATTCTTCTTTTAATTAAAAACTGAAATATGTGGCCGACGCTTTCTCTATCGTTCTATCAGCGATCGGATGCCAGCGTCCCGTTTAGCGCACATGGAAGAAGAAATGAACGGTTTCTGGACGGTCGGCGACAAACGCGTGACGGGAGAGACGTGATGTTACTGTAATCCAAACCACAAAGGAAAAAAAAAGTTCTAGAACGTAACCTTCATTAAATAGTGAATTAAAATGACTAAAACGATGAACGGGGAACGCGACTCTCAGTCGTGGAGCACCGGGGGAGGTGGCAGGTTCAGCGGATCTCACCCGGGCTTCGGGCATGCGCGTCCACGCTGCGTACAATAAAAATAAAAGCCTTTCATTAGCTGCCAAAGTAAAGACCGTTCACCGGCCACGCGCGTTGCTCTGCCGGATACTAGCTGTGCTCAGCAGGCTCGGACCGGGGATTTAAAGGACTGGGGATTTAAAAGGTCCCTGGCACTTTAAGGCCAGTGGCGAGAAGCGATACACACGCAGGCTGCCCGCACGTTACACTCTGCCGCACGTTACGGTCATACACTCATACTCATACTGTAGCTCGGCCAACGAGTATCCAGCCGGCGACGGCACGTTAAGGGAGCGAAGCAGTAATATTCATACCCGTCATTCTTTGGCCCTGCTCTCTCACGCGCTTTTTCTGGGTCTAGTATTTTTTTACTTAACGTGGGGATTTCTAGATGCTGATTATCGGTGGATCGCTGAAACCTTGAGGAAGGCAGCGGATTCCCAGCAAGTCGCTCCATGGCGGTAACGCAAATCTAGACGAGGAATGTAGTTTCCGGTGCGAGGATCTCCGTGTGACGTCCGCAGTCGCGCGTTTTATTGGCGTTAGCAGGCGGTTGCGCATAGGAGGCGTCACGAAATGTATTAATTCACACAAAGACAGAAATTATCAGTAAAACTAAATATTCAACAGGTAAATATTAAAAACCTCCGATACGGTGGTTATACAAATTCCTGAAATGCTTCTTTTCTATAAACTAAATAATCCTTTTTTTCCGACAGTGCGGAGCGCGATCAGAAAAATATTTTGGTGACTTAATAAAAAAAAAAATCTCAATATTGCAAAACTTTGCATTTACATCATATCAAAAATCATCAAATTTTTCCGTACATTTTAATGAAATCACCGTATATTATACGAGGTCCCTGCATCCCGCCTCATTTCACCATTTATGGTAAAGATAGAAAAATGTTTTGCTTAATAAAATGACTTTCAGAATAATTAATAAAATATTTTTAAAAAGGTAAATGATGCTTTGTATAATTTTCATTGTTTTTATTAATTATCAGGCGCTTCGTTAATATTCTCTGAAACGGCCACAATCTGATAATTTCCCCAGACGCTGCTATGGTATATGGCGCCATCGCACCGGCTTCCATAGTCACAGAATTCATTTTAAATTCACAACGAGAGCCGGTGAACTGCGCCGAATATACATTCCACGGACGCTCGCAACGAATCCCACATGTGTTCTGCTGGAGAATAACAAAAAACAGAGGAAAAGGGGAAAAAATTACGAGAGGCGAACGGACGGAGACATGGCAGCCAAATAATAAACAGGACCGGCCCTCCCCGGCCCTCAGCAGCCGCTACAATGACACGTTTTCATCTTTAAGGAGCACGCTGGCTGGGCGACCGAGGCCCAACAAAACAAAACACTTTCATTCACTTACGGAAATCTGTCTAAAATGACATAAAACTGACAGCAGAATTCTGGTGCGTGGTCCGCAGAGCATCATGGGAGTTCAACCACAAGCCGAGACACTTAGTCTGCCCCGCCCCCATCGCACTCCCTCGCAGAACCTTGTATATAATATATATGTATAGATTTATATATTATTGATATATCGCCGTCATACTCTGCAGCGCTGTACAATGTGATGCAGAATGTAACATCAGAAATATAAAACGTATCGGCGAGAATCCTGTATCGTGCGTCTGGCGTCAGCTCAGGCTGGTACCGGCCGTTAGCGTCTGAAGTCCGGCTGGGAAACGCAAGCACCGGATTTACTGCAGGGAAATCGCTCGGGAAACACGGACTGAGGGACCCCGCAGAGCTTTATGGCTGAGCGCAGAGCCCTGGACCCGACAGACAGTATAAATACGGGGAATACGCGGGGTATGAGGGGGGAGTCGGGGGATCACCTGCATTAAATAAATGCAGTTATAACATTCAGATCCATCTAAAAAGTAGAAACGTTTTCTTTAATCTTTTCCTATAATTCCTATTTTTCATTTGATCCATTTGGAGCCAGGAGAGGGTTAAACAGTAACGCACCTGGGATTAGAGACCTCCGAGTCCTCCTTTCTGTAAAGCACATTCCTCACTCCCGATACTCGGTGTTAGAGTGAGTCCTAGCGGAGAGCGGCTTCCTCCCCAAATCCCATCGCATGCTGCAGAGCGTCGCTCCCCCCGCCGCAGACATCACCTCACCGAGACTTTGTCATCGAGTCGCAAAATAATTCCTCAGTTCTTTGGATCAAAACCGACTGTTTTCAGCATCTCCGCGGCAACCGACGGCGTTGGCCGGATTTCAACGCACGACATTCCTTCCTGTTTCTTCCCAACAGAAAAAGAACTTCTCATAACTCCGAGCCGTAACCCCGAGCCGTAACTCCAACCTATAACTAGGAGCCGTAACCCCGAGCCGTAACTCCAACCAATAACTACGAGCCGCAACCCGTGCCACAGCGCCGAGCCGTAACCCTGAGCAGTAACTCCAACCTATAACTAGGAGCTGTAACCCTGAGCCGTAACTCCAACCTATAACTAGGAGCTGTAACCCCGAGCCAGGTGCGGGTCTGGAAATAACTCCGAAACTTGTAAAAGATAAAGACTGGAGACGTCAGAAAACTGTCCCTGAGTGTCTGTCGCCGTCCCGTCCCCGGGTGTCTGTCGCCATCCCGTCGCCAGGTGTCTGTCGCCATCCCGTCGCCAGGTGTCTGTCGCCGTCGCTAGCGTTGGAGAATCGATTTTGAGAATAAAGTTTTTGAATCCAGAAAAAAAAATGTGAATATTACAAAATCAAACCAATAATAAACATATTTAGCAGACATGAAATGAGACGTTTCCTGCGGAGCTGAGAGAGAACGACGATTAACGGGACTCATAAGAAAACGTCGCGAATAAAATCATTTTCATCCGTTTCATAAACTCTGAGGAAAAAGTGCAAACATCAGGGTGCTCGGCGTCGCACGCGGCCGCGGACGGCATATAAATAGTGAATTACTCCCAATATCTCCCTGCCGGGAATATCCAGAATGAAAGCCATTTTTATTAAGATAATGAAGCATTTTTATGAGAGCTCCGTGAAGCGGTCAGGGAGCGAAATTTTCGAAAATAAATGGTTTCTGAACCCAAATTCATAAATATTCCGAAAAACAGATTTCTAAAACCTGGAAATGGAGACGCGTCCTCGATAAACGGCGTTAATGGCGACATTCCGTACGCGGGCGACGTCATAAAAAATACAAAAATATTTCTTACTGTAATTAGGAAATATTACAAGAAAATGCCGTTTTCCGCTTGATGACATCGAACATGCGCAGTTATCACATAAAAGAGAAATCCTCCGATTCATAAAAGACATAAAAGTCAGTAATTTAGGTCCAAGTTCAAAACTCCAAGCAAATTTTTGTAAAATGATACAAAAATGAATTATTCTTTGTGCCCAAAACGCCCGCAGCGTAACGCGTTCAGGAATGTTAAATATTGAAGTAAATGGCTGGTGGCCATTTTCATGACTTTAATACATTTTCTATTCTTTCTTTTTGGCGAGAAGAAGCTTGTAGTGATGAGAGTGATCCATTCCATGTGCCCACCTTGGATCTCCGTGAGAACACACGGCATTTCCCCCGTCACGAAGCAGCCGGACCAAGACATCCACGGGGGTCTCTGTCTAAAAAAATGAAGGAGCACAGGAGGGATCCAGTCAGCAGGTAAATGCTACTTAAAGGCCTTGCTATGCTGGACACCCATCCTACGTGAGGAGAGATCCCTGCGCATGCACATGCCCTGAACATCATACAACCTGTAGGGATTTGTGTTTATTGCCTTTTTTTCTGCAATTCGCACAACTTTGTACATTTCCGAAGCCTCAGAATCACCTGCGTTTCCCGTTAGCGAGATTTCCCGGTGATCCGCCGTGTTCACAGGAGATCCTGAAATCCCCTTCGTTGTGCATTAGGGACGGACCCTGAGAACGTTTGTAGGATTTCACATTTTTTGAAACTCCATTTCATGTTGTTTTTAATAAAGTCGTTGCCGAGTAACGATTGTCGTTATTTGTGTTATTTTGGAGAATTGGCTCAGATCTTCATGTTATTTGTGAAGTTTTATTGGTAGGAAACTCTGTCGCGCCGTTTAATCACCACGTGAATTACGTAACTGAATGAAAATCTTCAATCTTCAATCCATTCCATTAAATTCCACATAAAAAGATGCGAATCGGTGATTGGCGGGAACGTGCGCGGCTTCGGAGAGGTCATTCCGGATAAACGCGTCGCAGCGGCTGAAATGTCGTTCTGAGACAAAAACCCTGTTTGCTAAATACGGATAAAAAAATCATTTTCAAAAGGTCTCCGGGGGAAATTTCCAGAAAATACCCCGATATTAACCCCGGGGGGAGCTCGTAATGCATAAAAACGGGTGACTGGACGGGGGCCAAATGGGGCAGATCTGCCGGCGGATTCTGGGTTTCTGTCACTGTCTCTACCACCCCAGGTATCCCGAACCCGTTGAATGTGTGTCTTATGAGGCCTGTCACGTGTGTTGCATGCAGACCCCGCGTTAGAAGAGCTCAGATCGTCCTTCATTTCCCGTGAAATTGTCTCCAAACTGCGAGATAATCTGCACTTCAGCCGCACGCTTTCATTACGTGTCACTCACCGCGCCAAACCCGCTTATCTATAATGACAATATGTCAGCGGCCGTCAGACGGCGCCGCACGTCCACTTCACCCATTCCTTACAGACGAGTTTAACCCTTCGGCTGCCGCCACTGCCAGTGATCCTGGCCATGCCGGAACGTTCTAGGCTTCTCCTAATCGCGGGATGACCTTTGAGAGACTCCAAGAATAAAAGCCAAACAGCGACGGATCCTCCGGTTATAATTTTATCTTTAAGGGACACTTCTCTGCATCGGGGCTTCGAGTCGAGCTGCAAGGTCCCAACACGGTATAAGAACATGTCCATATGTCCACAAACACACATGTGCCAGCCGTGTGAATGTACTGGGAGGTTCTAAGTCTTTGGGTAGCTCGTCTGAAGCTGATCCTCACTCTTGGTGACGCGTTTAATGCGCATTATTCAGCCCAAAATACATTTAAAGAAATAGACTCCGATAAATGCAAATAAATAGGGGTCAGAAAGGATCCAGTCATCAGGTAAATGCTGCCGGAAGCCTTGTTACTCTAGACCACCCAGTGGCTGTACATGGAACTGCAAGTGAAACATATGAAAAGGCTTCAGGTAGCGGGTCAAAATCAGAGCATTTTGCTGGTGGAACGACAATAAGCACGGGAGGGCCTGAGATGCGAGTGGAGCCATACTGGGCATGAGTGGAGCCGGGGCGAGTGCAGGACGTTGCCTCATTTTTTATTTAGTTGCAGAGAATTCACCATAAATTCCTCCCGATCAGTTTTATCATTTTCATACATTGTGATTTACACTCAAACAGGAAAAAATAAGAAATCCTATAAATATAAAAATATAGCGTTTTCGGTAACCCCCGGCTTCGATTTCCCGCCCAATCGGCTCCTCCATCTGCGACATTTACATTCGCTTTCAGCCGCGTTCAGGTCGAAGCTGTTTTGCTCCCGGATTTAGTGACAAAACCCCTTGCTGATCGCAGACGCAAGGCGACCCTGACGTGTATTCCCGGGCGTCACGCTCATCGTGCGACTGCGACGGGAAAAGTCAAGTGCGTTATTTGTCATGGTAGTCGGGCCATTTAATCCGTCCCCGTAGGCAGCGACTGTCAGCGAGGCAGCCTGCGTTGTTATAGCGTTGTGTTCGTCTCCATAGGGGCCTCCCGGCTTGGAACGAGGGCTTTGAATTCCTATGAAGCAAGCAGAGCACTGGAGAGAGTGACCGAAAAGGGCGAGACACCCCACACACCATCCTCCATCGTTGCAAAGCACTCTCTCCTCTCTGCCGGGCCATTGGCTTTGAGCCCGGCCCTCACCTTGTATGAAACGAGAGGCGACTTTATGGATTCATGTTTATTAATCAGGATATTTACGCGTCTCGGACTAATTAATTTCACAATATTTTTTCTTTTTTGAAAAGTAGACAATGTGACGGCGCCCGCTCACTCCTGACATCGGCGGGTCTCACTCGGATATTCTTCATGGCCTATTAAAGAACTAACAGGTAAAGGAACCTCAAAACGTTCATGCATGTACGAGTGGAACACGTGGAAACAGAAACGTGACAGGTGTATTCACTAAATTGCGAGTGGTTATGAGTTGGCAGCAGCTTTGTTTAAATATTAGACTTTTTGGTCCAAATTCCTTTCAGGCAACAGATTTGGAGGGAATTTTACATTCGGAAACAAAATTTGTTGTCACTCATCCTCATTCACGTGCTATTTCACACTTTCTCCCACTCTCATTCTCTCTCTCTCATATGCTCTCTCTCTGAATGTCTCCTACTTTCTCTTCCGACCGCTTCCATGTCCCTGTCTCCTTGCAGCTTTTCTTCTTCTTGTGTCATCCGCGGCTCCATGGACATTATGGCCTGTTTGACCTTCCAAAAAAGGGCAGAGCTCTGGGCACTCAGTGCTGCCCTCAGGCACACCCTTTCCTCAATTGCTCCAATCAGAGGAGAGGATGTTCCCAAAAGGCTCCACTGTCACGTTTATGCCTTTCTCTGTTATTTTTTTTCCATTTTCACTCAGTAATGTGCGTCACGTCTAGTGTTTATATGTAACGGGTTTTTGGGTAGGCCCACCAATATCTCTGTGGTCCTTTACCCCAGTTACCTCTTTGCACTCTGCAGGCCAATCCTGAGCCTCCGCTACCTGGGAGTTGGGGTACATAACTGTGGCAGTGCCTCCACCCAATGGAGCATCTGGGGTATGGATGGGGGTCCCGATGGAAACATAGCCGAGTGATTAATAAAACTGACACAGGCCTAACTTGAAATTAACTTTGTACTGCACAGCAAAACACTCTGCATAAATGCAACAGAAAACATGAAATACAATAAAATGAAATATACAGAATATGCAATATACAATACGAGGTTCACTCACCCACAACAATCACCGCGGCCCACCCTTATCTTCGCCCTAGCGGCCGCTGGGTACCTTTTAGTTGGTGCACATAACACAGTTGGGGCCCATAAGTATCTTACTCCACAGTATGGCTTGACTGATATGGAAACGTTCAGTATGTCAGTAAAGTCTTTTTTTTGTGTGACTAAGTTCAGGGCGCCCTGTTGTGGAGACGGGGAGAGGTTTTAGGTTTATAACTCCACAGGCTGCAATCAGGGCAGTTCAGCTTTTAACCTCTTCACTGCCAACTCTGCTGCAAACAGCTCTGTATCTTGGACTGTCTGCCGGAAACTTCTGTCAGGATGCTGCAGCTCTCCTCTGAGCATGGATTTCAAGCAGGCCTCTGTTCCTAGGCGTCTCTCACTCTCCTTCTCTCTCAGCGAGGGTCCTTCACCTCTGGCATCCAACTCTGAACTCCTCTCCCCCAATGGCTCCTTTTACACCTCATGCCGTGTGCTGTGCATTTCGCCATCTGCTGGTCACTCCATAAGAACTGCAGGTGAGGGGTTACATATATATATAGATAGATAGATAGATAGATAGATAGATAGATAGATAGATAGATAGATAGATAGATAGCTATTTGCTTTGAATCTTGTTTCCTGGCCCCTCCCACTCCGGTACACTGGTGCTCAGACTCCATCTTAGAGTTCCTCAGTACAGTCGAGATGAGCTTCTAGTAGCTGTCAAAAGAATATTCAGAACCATTTGCAGGACATCCAGATCTGTTTATTTATGTGTCTGACAAGAAAGGACTCCATAAGGGATCCATTTCCCCTGTGTGGTGATGTTTAAGTTCTACTGCTATCAGAGTCTTCTAAACTGCAAGCTGGTGTCATTTTCTCTCATGTATCAGAGGGCCGCCATCTTGCTACAGAGTAGATGAAAGCAGAATATCGCCCTTTTTTGAGGAAGTTACTCAAAGGTTAATTCGGCAAAAGGGCCGGCAATAAGAAGAAGACAAGGGTATTTAGTGTTAAAAACCGCCAAAATTTGTGAAACTCATCTTATTATTACCGCAGGGTTTGTGGAGAAACAGCTATTACGTTTCCCGCTCTATCAGGAGAGCTACGTAAACCTAACCACCCAGCTGCTGCTATGGCAACAAAGCAATTCAATTTCACATCTTGGATACAAAGGGACTTGGATAAATTGGCACCTTAATACAGATTTGTGCTGTAATACGTTATCTGCCCCTCAATGTGTTCTCATTTGATTGTCCCTCGGCAATTGCCCCCCTGGCGGTGGAGGGGGGGTTAGGACAGATTACGTGAATTGAGAATTTCCACTTTGTGACATTTTTTTCTCTGTCTCTATCGCCGGCGTTGGCGGCCGCCCGCGTGGTGTTTGCACAAGTTTTAATAGAAATATTTCAGGACGAGGAGGACGGGGCGCTGGAGCAGAATGAGAGCCGATTGACTAATGGGCATTAAACAAATTCCACGTCTCCGAAGGATTGTGTAACTGACATAAAAAGGGGCTCGTAATGGCGTGTTCTTCAAATGCCAAGACAGCCACAAAACAGTAAAAGTCACGGCGTGAAGAGCCAATTAGAGGAATATTTTATCAGACAAAGGAGGCTGATGACTCGGGAAATAAACAATAACATGTATCGGCTGCAAAAATCTAAACGTTACCATAGCAACCACCGCACTGTTCCTGTCCATTGCGCCAATGTTAACATTTTGCACCAGATTTGTAACCCACCTGTTATTATTATGACATTTTTGTGCAAATAAAAATTATTCAAAGTTTATAACCCGTCATTTGCAGCCGTGGCTCTGAAACAGACTTTTGATTGGCTCAAATGACGCAGTGACATCACAGGAAGACTTGGTTGAAAAAGCGTAAATTATTTGTATTTTTGATTTTTTTGGTGATAAACACGGGCAGATATAACCCCCGCGGAATAAAATACAAAAGGAAACCCGCGTGTGGCGTAGAATAAACGTTATTTTTGCCGTTGCCGTTGCTGCCGCCTGCCGCGGGATTCACATGTTCTCGATCACGCAAGCAGTTGGGGGTTTCGGGTCATTGTGGAATTTTCACTAGTGTGCAAACAGAACCTCGTATAATGTTCTCGATATGCATCGATTTGTTTTCTTCTCCCTGAAGCAGACACTTGGCGACCCGCATTCAGTTTGGGCCAAAATACACAGAATAAAGTACTCTGCAACCGCGCAGAATCTCTGTAAAAATTCACACCGGGGTGGGGTCTTTGCACACAGGGGGCTCTGTCCTCACATGGTGGCCCCCAGTATCACATGGATGACCATGGCCCTGATTATGTGACTGTCCCAGGGCCCCGACAGGCTGCTGCGCACGCGGTTACAGCCAACACAGGCAGCGCATGGTCACTGTGCGACGGACATTCCACCCAGCCCATTTTCAATCTGGACCCAGGGCCCATCATAGGGGGGCAGTAATCTGTGGCCCAGGGGGCCATGGAGTGTAAATCCAACCCCCGGCAGTGGTCAGAGACATCCTGGGGAGGAATTAAAGTATCCGCGAGATATTTTTTACGGGGAAAAAAACGATGAAGACAAACCATAAACAACTTATATCTGGTTTATTAGACCAACAAAAAAACAAATAAAAGTATATTTACGGCCCTTCTAATGGGAAACCGCAGCGCGGGATCACAGGCTCGCCGGAGGTATTCGCGGCACTTAATTCCAGTATTTTTTTTACATAATTTGTCGGTTTTGTTAATAACATTATTTTAATAATAGGACGGTTTCCGATATCCACGATCCGTCTGAATTCTACGAGTGACCTTGGAATCTTTTATTTTCTGGCGACGTTACATTTGTATCTGAAAAGGTTGGTTCTGCTGCTCATTAAATTCCGGCACTTCTGAGTTTTCTGTCCGGGGTAACCCTTCGGAGTCGTGAGGTCGTTTCTGCCACAATTTCCACTAAAACGGGGAAAAGACAACATGTTGAATTAATTGGTGATATTACAAAATAACCGCATCATATTACGGGAGAGACGCAAATAATCTCAGTAAAGGTGATGGGGAGGGCAAAAGTTTAAATGAACTCCTGCAAACTTCCCAGAAACGACTGCACGTAAAGTAACTAAAGTAAACCGTGCGCTGATCTGCCCTTAAATGCCCCCCATGGCAATTATACACTGTATGGATCCGCTTCTGACCCCCAGAATTCTTGTACAACCATTTGCCATTGCATGCATTTCTGTAGATGTCTCTTGCCCAGGGAGAGAGCGTCTCTTTACCCCGTCTATAAATAGTGGGGTCTTTGTGCGAATAGACGGGTCAGTCTCCTCTGACCTGGAAACAAGTAAGCGATGTTGATAAACTAGTGATTTTTAACGTGATATAAAAATGTTTTGTATTTTCTTTTATTCATTTTAGATTTTTCTCCAGCCTGTCGTATCATAAATCAAAATTGTAATCTTGCATCTATTAATTAGACAAACTTCAACAGGCATTAAAGAATCGGCCGTAGAAATGTGTCCAGATCCCCTCGATACAAAATGGAAGTTTTACGAAACGGATGCAATCTTTGCAGATATATTTAAAACCCTCCGCATTATCACCATGTACGTTACAGATGTTCTGCATTCATATGCGGGCGGTGAATAAATAAATTGCACCATGCAGACACTGCAGCCATTATATGCATTAAAACGCGAGACGGGGAGAGTAGCGATCTGCCCCATTTTAACCTTTAAACAGACCCTCGAATGTAAATTAGATCACATGGTGGCACGGCAGGTTATTACCAGGTAAGGTGATGTTTACCTCCATGTACACAGGCGTGATCTAACGGGGGCAATGAGCCTAACGTCCAAACTGGCGCAGAACTCAACTTCTCCAAATAATTTCTCCACCTCGGCAGACCCCGGACTTGAGTGTTTTGACCTCGGCAGACATCCGGCCGCAGACAGTAACGCCCGTAGCCATGTTGGCAGATGGGGGCAATGAGTGGGGGGGAATTGTCTATGCAGGATAAATGCCTCTTCACCACATGTACAAATTGATTTGTGCTTCTAGTAATTGCTGAAGTGGAAACAAGTCTTCTGGATCAATATCTCGGTATTTCACACACACTCCCCTCCCCCGCCTCGGGCCGGAAGGGACGATCATGTTAACTTTTTTTAAAGGTTTGATTTGTCAAAGTAACTGGAAGGTGGAGAGGGACCGCGGTCTGAGAGCCTTAGAATCTCCCGGACGGAGAAACTCTGTTATTGCTGGAAAAAGGGTCTCATTGCCGACATCCGAACCCTCGTCATATGTTACGGTATCTGCTGGCGGTGAGTCCAGCCGCTTCCTTGCGCATGTTTATGGAATCTCAATGACAAGAGATAATAAGAGATAAAGATAATAAAATAAAAGACAGATTAATTATTTCACAGACTTTGGCTTCATGTAAAGATATCTGTACAGCTCTAGACTCTACACATAATATATATATATACAGTAAATGTATTAATTGAATTCATATAATTATTAATACGTCTTTAGCTGTCAGAAATTAGCTACCAGCCATTGGCCACACTGACGTAAACTGGTGTCCGGTGCCCTTAAAGTGCCAGCGCGCCCATTCATTGCCAGTCCGGCCCTGACTGAGACTTAATGAGAGACGGTCTGTCCGCGGCGGGAACAAGCGGCTCGATTCCTGGTTCGATGTGTCTTATTGACTGGGGATCCAGTGTCTGCTCGTAAGACGTTATCTGGGAATTCATCTTGTTTTTCACATAAAGATTGATGCCGGAGCCGCCGCGTTGCTTAGTAAATTTCATAAATTTGGATTTGGACTCAGTGACGCTTTTATTAAAAAAATTGCATGAATTTTTGTCCTTGCCATGAACTTAAATTTCAAAGAAATAACATAGAAAACCAAGAAATTGCAGACAAAGTCCCGACCCTGACTGCGGCCATTTCTAGGAATACTCAATCTCATTTTTATTGGCTTAAAACAAAATGGGGGGGGGGCGCAGGGAGAATTTGTGTTTTTCCCCCAGAAATGATTGCGAGACGCTGGCAGGAATTTTTTGATCTTTTGCTTGTTTGGCATCTTGTGTCTAAACAGATCTAACGTCCTCTCGGCTTTTCCCGTCGTCATCAGATCTGTCAGCGCTTCAACGTCCGAGTCGGAAAATCAGATCCGTTCTGTATCCTTTACAGACGTTGTGAATGACAAAAGGCGGCCGCTTCGTGTTTTTATGGCGTTATCAAGCTCCTCGTTGTCAGGGATAGTTAGTTAATGGTAGAAAATTGGAAAATGACCCGGCGGTAATTACGGGATTTACATAAATAAGCGCTGATTGCACAAAACACACAGAATAATGTTGCGGGGGGATCATCGCGTTCAGTTGTCTCCCACTGACAAAAGAGGCGAAGTTAGAAACTCGCAATTATGCAAATGAGCCTAATTCCGGCGTCTCGTTACTGTCATGGTGGTGGAAGCTCAACATATCGTCTTCAGACAGTCTGAAGCCGGGCCGAGAGCCAAAACGTGCGGTTTTGCTGACATAGAGACTGAGTCAACAAAAAATAGCATATAATGGTAATATATCAGCCGAATCCATATCAGGGCAGGCCGGAGGCTTAATGGGCTGTGAAGCCAGAGGTCTCGGGTTGGTATCGACCCGGCGAGCGTTCGGAGACTCTCGCTGGTTCTAGAAGGAATGGATTAGAGAGAGGGAGTTAACGTCCAGCTGCAAAAATACCCTCTTTTGTTTTATTGATAACAATGGATGGTAATTACTTAAATCGGACGCTGCTCGGGGACGGCAGGACTTTCTTCGAGTCGCTCCGCCGCTCCTGTAACAAAAGAAATAAACTTTATAAAATAGCTTGAAATGGAATTTGAAAAGATTCCTAGGGAAGACCACCCGGCAGCTGTTCCCCGATTTGGTGAAAATACCATTTTACAGACAAAATAGGGGTGAGTTTAATGGCCGCCGCGCGGCTCGGAGGTGTATTTATTCTGCATTTTATCATATTCCAAAACACATTCTAGAATCGGATCACAGCGGCGACTTTCTCTGCGGACGCCGTCTGTCCGTCAACCCGGAGCGCTCACCTACTGGGGATTCACTTGTCAAAGTCAGACAGGAGAACGCCGGCAAGGGTGAGTCCGGGAAAAAAAAACCGTGCGCGAAACTGAGCTCAGGAACCGATTCGGAGCAAATTTAACACATTTTACTGTTATTTAAAAAGAATTGCTAAAAAAAACCTCAATTTACCTCGGATTAAAATATTGATTATGAAAAGAGATGACTTGGCCGCCGGAATCCACCAGATATTCACTCTCCAGATATTTACAATTAAAAGCTGGCGGAATTCTGCCCATTATGTGACGGGAAAATCCTCTTTTACCCGCGATAGTCGTTTGCCCCTCGTTACGGCTGCTTCCTCGAGTAGTAATGTTTGCCTTCGATGGCCGCAGAATTTCATCTTTCTGGCCAAAATCAATGAGCGGGACGCTGTCTCTGTTCAGGTGATCTCATCGTTCCATTACTTTGATAGTTTGGGCAACAGCTTTGGTTTCAGGGCCTGGAGTCCCGAATCACCGAGTCACGGGGCCCTTGGGCCACACATTACTATGATTATCCCCTCATCCCCTCATGGGAAAACCCACAGAATGCACGGTGGGCACCGGAGACGGGGGATACAGTGCAGACCCCATATCCAGAAGGACATCGACATCGAGTTCAGTGAAGGCGACTAAAACGGGGAGCGGATTACAGGATAAAAATGATCAGGAAGGACTGAGGGATCTCAATAAATCCGGCTGGGGAAGAGAAGAGAGAGAGGGACACGGGGGGAAGAGAGACGTTTAAATACATAAAGGGACAAAGGACGGACGGGAAGTTTATTTCAAAGAAGAAGAAACTTTACAACAAGAGACCGGAATCTAACCCTAGAGGATCAGAGACTGAGATGGGATGGAAGGAAGTTTTACTTCACTGAGAGGGTGGTAGATAACTGGAACAGCCCCCCCGGCAGGGTAATACAGTGAGGGATTATTAAACATGCGCGGGATAGGCATACGGCTCCTGAATCTAAGACGAGACCAGCGACTGATTAAGGTTTGAGTCTTTACAGCGGGAGAAACGGGCGACTAGACGGGGGCCGGATGGGGCCGATCTGCCGGCAGGTTCTGTTTCTAACTTCTAATTCAGCCCGTAGCCCCCTGTCTCTGGAGATCATGTAACCGTTACCCGAGTGGATACAATCTGTAACCGGCAGACGCTGGGGTGGCTTCCTCCTGCGCGGGACACTCGGCATGATATATGGACCCAAGATGTTGTGGACAGATCTTTGTCAACGCAGACTAAACCTACATCCAATTAAATTTATGGAGATGGAGTTTATCAACATAATATAATTCATTTATTCCGGCCTCTCCATGTCTGCCCATTAATCTTCCAGCAAGAGACGGCTTCCTGGAATTAACTCTTGTAAGAAAGTCGGTGATCACGTAACCCTCGCTGTGCCGCGCACTCACGCCTCGCATTTCTGGGGATGGAATAACCGGCAGGAGAATCCTTTCATTTATTTTCAGACCCGGCACCAAATCCTCACTCAATCTGCAAGTGGAACTCCGCGTGGAAACGGTATTCACTAAATAGCAGTAAATGCGTCGTTACTTGGGGCCCCCAAGCTCTATCGCCATTATCACGCGCAGGCATCATCCCTACTGCGATGGGTCAGGGATCGGAGTGCCGGAGTCCTTTAATTAAAAAAGTCCATAAACATCATTAACAATAATGAAAATAAGTAAAATGTACGTCCCCTCCGATTCCTAAAATATCGTTTTTTGTGTATTTCGAAGGGATTCCCGCCAAACGTCTGCAGCTGATTCGCGAGGCATTCAGACCGTTCCCCATTTCAGTCGCCTCCTCTGAACTCTCTCTAGAATGTCCCTCTGGAGATGGGGTCTGCAGGACTGTATCCACTACTGCACACAATCTTCCTTTCCTGCTTTTCCTATTAATACCCCAAAACGGTTATAATGTCCCCACATTCATCCTGCTGTCACTAACCATAGCGGAAAATACCGTAGAATACTGGCCAAAAAGTAAATATTTTAATAGATGAGTTTTTTTAATAATAAACCTGTCTGAGATCAGAAAGAATTTGGCGCCATGAAAATAAAGTGTAATAAGAGGTGGGAATCCTTCCGGAAGGAAGCTTTACAGTCCCCCAAAACCTTCTCTCTGTTCCGTTAATTTTTAAACCCCTTCCCGTCCAACAAAAGCCTACAAACTCAATAAACTGGCAAAAAAAACCCCGCCGGTAAATTCCCCCGCAGACGTCAGCGAAGGAGCCAGAAATATTATCTGAAAATCTTCCGGATTCAGGATTCGTAATTTGCTTCCAGGCAGCGATCAACAAAAATGTGCAAAAACGAGTTTGGATGAAAACAAGAAAAACATTCAGCGCAGAGATCTTTGATGCATTATGGAGGAGAAGCCGGCGTAAAACTTTAATAACCGAGCTGCTCGTCCGCTCCGCTTCCCCGCAAAAACCGAATCAAAAGATTCTGCTGATCCCGACGAATTCCGCGGCCCGTCTTCCCGCCGCAGGGTTAAGGATCTGAGAACGGCCACACTGAGACCATTTTATTAAACGTTTCCTCGCGGGGCGCACTTTGCGGTTTTGACGCTGACCTTTTGCCCTTTTTGGGGTGCGATTCCTGCCTGACGCGTTTCGATTCCTCTCATCGCGTCTCCCGCGGCAGAGCCGAGGTTCTGATCTCTCAGCTGGTGACAGCCGCGATGTATATTTCATTGGCTTCATGTTTATCGCCTTTCCTGTCAATAAGAGCGACACCGAAACGTCCAAAACATTCCAGAACTTCAAGGAAAAACAGAGATCCCAGCCCGGGAATCTGAATTTATACAAAACCCCCAGCAATGGATACGATAAACACGCCGACTGACAGATACAGCTTTCCGAGCCTCTGATCATTCTGGGATACATTGTCAGGAGTGTTTAAAGGGTTAATCAACACGCCCCGAATATTATATCTTCATTAATTAGCGTTTTATTTCATTATTATATCCTCGGCCAACAAATTGCAGGAATGTTTTTTGGGGAATGAAAGATTAAGCCTCGGGCTCGTCATAAATCAGATTTCAGTTTTTTGGAAGATTATTTCTATTTTCATTCAATATCCCATCAAATATTCTGTGAAAAGATGGACTGAACTTCATATTTTCTCAATTTATAAATTATTTACTATTTAAACCCAAACTTCTCTTCAATACAAGAAATAAGCATAGAATACAATCGCACCTCGTTTCTTAGCTATGACATCATACCTTCTGTGTGATGGAGTCACTATGAAGAACGAAAACTTTTGTTTTTTTTTATATATTTAGCTTAAGGATCTTGTTATTTTTTATCTATTTTTAACCGTTTCCTCTCTCTGTAAAGCTCATGAATATACAGATAACGCGAGTATGAAATAAAAATGCCTCATTAAAATAAAATTACATTTTTAAGATCAGGCTAAATATTTACCCAGCCCGGCTTACGCTCTCCGATCTTTTACCTTTTATTTGCATTATGTTGATTTTTTTCCTGTATTTTCAGTTTCTTTACTTGTATTATTTTCTGTTTTTTTATCACCTCTCTTTGATTAAAAAATTTCTGTTCTATTTGCTCAAATTTATAGAAATACGTTTGGTGTTCAAAGAAAGAAAAATCGGAAAGCGACAGAAAAGTAGAAGGATGCGGTAGAGATTTTGGCTTCGGGGAGGAATTAACACTCACCCTGCGTCCGACGAAGCGCTTTTAATATCCAGGGACGTTTCGGCGACGCAGACGCCTGCTCCAACGGATTAATAGGCCAAGGATGTAACGGTGAATACTGCTAGGAAGCCATTACATTTATCAGTTCAATGGTGAGTGAGATTTACTTTACGTGGCACAGTTTATAAATAATTCTCAATAAAGATATTTAGAAAGCTATTACTACCCCGCTGTGCCGTACCTCTCGAAAATATCAATTGCGCCGCGTTACCAGGGCTCTTCGTGCGATTTCGGTGGGGAAGGTAGGGGAAGGTTATTACCAGTAACAGTCAATTAAAAGTTTTATTAGCAGCAAACGGCTGATGCTAATGGCGATGCCGACGCCGAATGGAATAATTGTCACAGTTAATTCTGAACTCCTTAATAATAGTAAACTCAATAGAAAGCATATTACACGGCCCATATCACGCCGCAGCGCCCCGGGCATCACTCACTCTTTATCTGGCACAGGAGTGGAATAAACCTCGGATGATGCGCCATCAGAGGTATTGCTATTAATGCGATTTTATCCAAAGTGAGGAGGGGAACAAACCCGCCATGATTAACCCCCCCCGTGGAAAGTCAGTTTGCACCGGAGACCAGGATGCGGGCAAAACGGTGTTTTATCTGCAAACTATCCAAAAGCGATGAAAAATTTGAAGCCAAAAACCAACCGGACTGGAATAGCTGCGTCCGTGAGCCCGAAACGTAGACCTTCAAGTGTTACAGGAACTCAAAAAATCTGCCAGCAGATCGGCCCAATATGGCCCCCGTCTACTCACTGCTGTGAACACACAAACCTTAATCAGTCGTTGGTCTCGTCTTGGACTCAGGAGCCGTATGTCTATCCCATGCGTGTTTAAATCCCCTTCCGTGTTACATTATTGAGCCAGGTACAAATAGAATCGCTAATCGTATGAGACACGAGGACGCTGACACGTTATATTAAACTATTGGGAATCTCGTATTAGCCTATTGAACATCGCTGTGGAATATGACGGCGCTATATAAATCAATAAATAATATTAAGGAGTCCTTATTAAGCAGCCAATCAGAGAGAGGAGGCGAGGCGCATGCTGGGAGCCTTAGTTACGTATAATAACTCAATAATGCATTTTATAGGCCACTGATTTGTTAATTGGAATTCTGCATTTAATTTGCATATTGTTAATTTATGCATCTTTTATAAGATTAACACAAACGCGAGGCCTGATATAGCCTCCTGGCCTCTAATACCTGCATTTTCTTCTTGACATTGAAAATATCTCACGTTAACTTCATTTTCCCCGAAGAAATATAACGATTGTGTAGTGAACACGCGGCGTAGATTATAATTAACATTTAAATATTCTAATGAGCCAAGCTTTATACCGGAAAACAAGTAAAAACAGGGAGAAAAATCCTCCAGCAAAATCATTATAATTTGATTTGTAATTGGAGTTATTAGGGGAGGGGAACGTTCAAATTAAATCCAAATGGCGTTTGCTAATGGCGCTTCGGGAGGAATCACTAAAAATCATAAAAGTAGAACAAAAAAAATATACAAATTAAAATAAATAAATTAAAAAAAGATATGTATGGGGAGAGCAACTTCATCCCAAAAATCAGCAAATGAAACCCAGACAGGAGTGAAGTGGGTAATTTTGGGGGTATCTTCACATCATCCGGGGCTGGAAGGACAATGTTGGCCCATAGTGGTCTAAAGAAGAGCTTTACTGACACAAGTGATGGCTGACCTACGGTGGGTCTCCGATTCGTAGCATCTCAAGTTTCAGCTCTTTTGTGTCATTTCAGCCTGGTCCAACCCAAAGAGCGACCCAGTACTGAAACGCAAGGCTAATAGAAAAGAGCCAATAAGCCCAGAGACTCCTCATTTTATTACAATGACCTCATAAGATCAGCTCATCTGGAAGAAACCCAAGTGAAGAACATCATACAAAACAGTTTAGACGCACTCAACCAAGAACAGACAATTTATTGTCATTCTGCCAATAAAAGCCATCAGCCCTCGCTTTATTCTTCAGAAGGACATAACCATCCTGGAGGGGCAATGAAGCAAGGAGGTCCATGTCTGGATCCACATCCACACTTGGGGTGAGTCCCAAGAGCTCCCTAAAGCATAATTTCACCAAAGTCTCCTTTGGTGAAAACCAGCTGCCCCCACCATGTAATGAGCATGACAGACCTCACCACAGGAGCATAGACATCTATTTAAACCCTCATCAACAGCACACAGCTAGATTCTTACAGCTGCAATAAAGCAAGGAGGTTAATGTCCGGAGCCACCTTTACACTCGGGGCGAGCCACAATAGCTCCTCAAAGGGTAACATACTATGCAAATTCAATATGAGACACTCGACCGAGTACAGATAGTCACTTCGTAGCTTGTCCTTAGCAAGGTCTGTGCTTAGAAGCATCTCGAGTTTGAGCTCCCTTGTTCCATTCCCCATATCAGTCTGACTCTGCCCAAAAAGCGGTCCAAGACCAAAATGTGATGCAAATTTCCCCTGCATGAGGGAGCTGACAACCCCAGACTCACGTTTCTGCTTTCCCTGGCTTCATCAGTGGTTGAGCATCTCATATTCGGTTTTATCCTTTGGTAATCTCTTTGGCGCTCTCCTCAAGTAATAAGGTGGATCCAGATGTTGACCTCTTTACTCTCTTGTTGCTTGCTTGTTGAGATTAGTAAAGACTAAAGCGTGACTTGGAGTTTGTTGGTGTTTTTTGTTAAAGGTAAATTTGTGTCATGTTTGGTTTTAGATGGAATCAGACTGATCTGGTGATAGAGGTTATTTTTCACTCCGATCTCACAAGAGATTGAGGGTTTGAGGGGTCTCGCTGTACGGCAGGCTGTAATGGGGCTGCCCCTTCTTGGGGTAACGTATCAAATTTGTTTTGCATGTCGTTTGATTTTATAAAATCCGGTACATGATGAAACAAGATTCACATCAAAGCTTCTAGTAGAGATCGGCTTCTCTAGAAACACTGAATAAGAGCCCTGTCTGATCTGCCCCTAAAGAAGCTGCAGAGTTCTGCTGGTCAGCTGTGAGCTATTGGTAAATGGATGTGGTGGGGTTAATCCGGCAGCGGGAAACAAACCAGATCCAGAATGGAGAAAGAATCCGGTGGGGTAAATCCAGAAGCTAAGATGACTATAACATTTTGTACGCTCTCCCTGGGGCCCCGGAGTGTCCTCCTTAATCTCCCCTACATGAGTATCAGGTGTGATAATGAGCGAGTCCGAGTCCCGGGCATTTGTTTTATTTACGGTTTATACAGAATATTCTTTGCCGTTCTGTTCGGTGACGCGGACGATAAAAGAGACGTTTATAACCCCAATTCATTTAAACGCAATTCAGGAAGAGGCAGATCTCGTTCCACCAGCGAGTTTTAGGTCATTTAATGTGTCTTAGGAATGAAAAGTAATATTTTAATATATGAGACAAAGTGTGCCTGCGCTGGTGCGTTCCCGGTGAGAGGAGCGGCGAACGTTATTACCGGTAATGAGTCGGATGATACATGACCCTGTCAGTCGCCCGCGTACTCGCCGTAGATCCCGGTCCCGGCTGCAAAGCAGAATTGGTCTTTTTAGAATTAACCCGGTCAAATGTCACCGGCGTTTATAGGTGCAGAACCGGTAATTATCCTCCTGAATTTATGCCCAAAATAAACCTTCACAGACTAAAACCTGCGCGGAAATATCACTTTCCAGCAGTAAAACCCCAGGCAGCCGTATCGTTTGTAAGTAGAAATAAGTATTTTTTAGTTGTTTCACGGGTATTATTATATCCCTTATTAGATCCCTTCTAGGAAAATCCTATTGAACAATCTAAAAAGGGCAGTTTAATGTTAGTGGGTAAGAGGGGCAAATAGACATGGGGGGGGATTGTGCAGAATGGAGACATGGAAATGTAAAGCGGTCACACAGATATCGTTTGCATTTGATGTCTGGACTATCCCTTTAACTGGAACTGGGATCAAAAAGTGCAAATATTACAAACCTGAATTTACCTGATCCACGCAAAATACAGACATTCAATATAAATCTCAGTTCCACCTAAACTGGAGTTCTTACAACAGTGAAATGTTACAGGATCTCCGGTGAAATGTTACAGGATCTCCCGTGAAATGTTACAGGATCTCCAGTAAAATGTTACAGGATCTCCAGTGAAATGTTACAGGATCTCCAGTGAAATGTTACAGGATCTCCAGTGAAATGTTACAGGATCTCCCGTGAAATGTTACAGGATCTCCCGTGAAATGTTACAGGATCTCCAGTGAAATGTTACAGGATCTCCAGTGAAATGTTACAGGATCTCCAGTGAAATGTTACAGGATCTCCAGTGAAATGTTACAGGATCTCCAGTGAAATGTTACAGGATCTCCGGTGAAATGTTACAGGATCCCCTGTGAAATGTTACAGGATCTCCGGTGAAATGTTACAGGATCTCCAGTGAAATGTTACAGGATCTCCGGTGAAATGTTACAGGATCTCCAGGGAAATGTTACAGGATCTCCCGTGAAATGTTACAGGATCTCCAGTGAAATGTTACAGGATCTCCCGTGAAATGTTACAGGATCTCCCGTGAAATGTTACAGGATCTCCAGTGAAATGTTACAGGATCTCCAGTGAAATGTTACAGGATCTCCCGTGAAATGTTACAGGATCTCCCGTGAAATGTTACAGGATCTCCAGGGAAATGTTACAGGATCTCCCGTGAAATGTTACAGGATCTCCAGTGAAATGTTACAGGATCTCCAGTAAACTTCAGTAAAATGTTACAGGATCTCCAGTGAAATGTTACAGGATCTCCAGTGAAATGTTACAGGATCTCCAGTGAAATGTTACAGGATCTCCTGTGAAATGTTACAGGATCTCCAGTGAAATGTTACAGGATCTCCTGTGAAATGTTACAGGATCTCCAGTGAAATGTTTCAGGATCTCCAGTAAACTTCAGTAAAATGTTACAGGATCTCCAGTGAAATGTTACAGGATCTCCAGTAAAATGTTGTAAGAACGTCAGGGCAGGAAATTGATCGGCTAATGCTGGATCTGCCACAGGCTGCCACCAATCTCCATGGGTTAACATAGTCCCTTACCTATTGAAACCAAACTATTTCATGTATTTTCAGCCGTTTTACATAAACACAGGGATTCGGTCGCCGACCGGCACGTGGGGGCAACGCCTGTGTGTGCTTTTTCTGTGCGTTTTTAACATTCAGACGTCTTCATACGACACAAACTGCCGGGCATCGAGCCAGAAGCTGCCATTACGGCTCCGCTTTGGTGTAGGAGATAACGGCTTTATTTCTGCATCACCCTGAAGAATTTCCCACAATCCACACTGAACTTTGTTTGTTCCCAAGAGACACGTTGGCTAAATCGACCTAATCAAACCCTACCGTGCAGTCTATATGATGTATATGCACACGCACACTCACACACGCGCACGCTCGCCATCCACACAGCGGAAATGCCCAGTAGTAACAGGTTTATTGCCTAATAACCGTGCTGTGTCCTGGTCCAACATCCCCCAGTATCAGACCAGAAGAAATGCCCCCTGGTGTACCTACCCAGAATGGAGAGTGACCCCTAACAACCCCCTGATGTACCTACCCAGAATACAGAGTGAACCCCAATACCCTAATGCCCACAATAGACAGCCAACCCCCCTTGGTGTACCTACCCAGAACAGAAAACAACCCCCAACCCCCCTGATGTACCTGAAATACACAGCGATCCCCAACACACCTGTCTGCCTACCTGGAATAACCATGCTCCCTGTAGACAACGTCATGAATTAAAAGATAATAACAGCCAAAATATGTGACATTTAAGACTTTAACGAAAAAAGTAAACGAACTGACCTTTCCATTCTAAGCTTTTCCGTTATTTGGAAAATCTGATATACCGTATTTTTTAATGAAACTGTTCTAGTTTTGCTCATTTATCCACATACAGTATATATCATCTGGAGCAAAAACCGCAGAAAACATAAACTTTCAAAGCGGGAAATATGCCAAACGCTCACAAAAAAACAACTTAGTGCGGTGATTTCATACTCAGAGCCACAGAAACCCAAACTCCAGCCAAGCGCTGAATTATGACCTCATCAGAACAGAGCGAAATCCAAAAAAAACCCAAAAACACTCCAGTCACCTTAAATCCCACAAACCGCCGTCTCAATTTACAGAAAGAGGCTTCACGGGACACGGACGGCGGTGGATACGGCTGCGTTATGTCACAGGAGGAGACCCGCTGACAACGCGCGGCGTATCTTCACAAAGAACCAAAAAACACCATTAAAAAGTTACGTTTTCCGAGGCCGCATTGTCGGGAATCGGAACAGGTTGTAAACCCAGCCCCTCGTTTCTGCAAGATGCCGGCGCTTCATTTACATAACAATCCCGGATCGATCATAAATCACACGGAACTTCCCCAAACGTGATGAATAGACTGGAAGAGAACGCCGCGTTATTCTGCAGCCATCCATATTTATGGCTTCGCGTTCGCCAGACGGATGGGATCGCCGCCCGCGTCGGTGCAGCACTCGGAGCACCTGTTCTGTACGATACGCCGGCTCTGTCTGCCGGGGGAATCTCAGCGCACTTTTAGGCTTTTAAACAGAGATATCATCAATCAAAGGACCCACGCTGAGAGCGTTTATTTCAATAAATTCCAAAATATTTTACTGAACGGAGTTTAGTGATCTGTACGGCGGAGGATTAGAAAGGAACCATATGTTCATCCGCAGCGTCTCTTCCAACCCCGTTACGCTTGTCACAGCCGCGCTTCCCGGCTAGATGAATTTACTAATACCGGGAAGGCATAACCCCATATTTCTCTATTCACATTAAAATCCACGCCCGGTATTTGCGACTTAATTTTGGCAGAATTAGGCCGTTCCTGAGATTATTAAATAAAAGTAATTTTCACTTGATTAATAATACTAATTAGTGGCCTAAATTACTGTAACGTAACATTAACTGTAAATTGTCTCCCCGCGTAATTAAAGGATAATGATTCATATTTGTTATTAAAAAATCCCGTCCTCTCCTATTTATTAACATGCCGAGAGCGGGCGATGATCGTTTGCCGCGTTTCAGATGTGGGTTCGGGTTTCGGGCTTTGCTGATATAGAATTTCACCAGGAATAAAAGGATTTGGGGATGAATCTGTGAATTTACCGCTTTTCTGAAGTTTCTTGTAATGGTTATAAATGTGCCCAAATATGATTATTAAATATTATTCACGGAAGCACAATTTCCTGAAATCACCTGAATCCACAAACGTTACAGGATCTCCTCCAGCGACCTAAAGCATGCAACGATGGAATAAAACGACTTATAGGCCGGATATGGGATGAAGACGGACAAAAAGGTAGGACTTCCATACGGCGCTTCCATAAACCCATCGAGAGACGCCGCAGAACCTCTGGGGAACGGCTTTACGTGTCGCTAGAGACAAGATGCGAGATGTCCTGCCAAAGAAGGTAAAACGTAACTCCTTGACCCCGTTGGGTTGTCCTCTCTGGGATGTCTCTGGAAAGTTCTAATTGATTATGAGAGAAGACCAAGACCCCATCTGAACGAGCAGCCCAGACCGCCCAATCCCCAACTAGCTCCTCGTGAGAGAACGAGCAAGACGTGCGATTAGACTTGTGAACGAGGTATCACGGAGGTTTCTTGAGGCTCAAAAAGACAGAAGCCACATCTGGATCAGCCTCCAACTGACCATATCTCTATGATTCGTGGCGAATCTTCTTCCTGTAGCGCCAGCTGCGTATGATGTTCTATCCCATGAGGAGGTCACTGAAGTCTTCCCATTATCGGTTGAACATCTCGTTCTCGTCGTTTCTCTAATTTCTAGAATTATTCAGTAAAGAAAATCTATAATTTAATTTATTGGGTATCCATAGAGCTTTGATCTTTAATAAATAAATAATATGTAAAATCCATTTGTTTCTAATTCATTAATCTGGATGTACAGCCTTTAACCCCCCCCCCCCCCGAGCAATCCCATCATAATAATGTGATGTTTGAACCCAGTGGTCTCCGCCCGGAGCCGGGTAAGTATTACTGGTGGTCCGCGCATCCACGGCGCGGCAGGTGGGTTTATAGTCCTTTAAGGTGAAATTCTGAAGACACGTTGGCCGGAGTATGAGGAACATTTAACAGTCATTTGCGTAATTGTGTAAAACACGTCAGTCTATCATACGCCTATCTGTGAAGTCATATATTAATGATGTCATTGGTCTGAGCCAGCAGCGAATGCAAAAAAACAATAATTCCCAAATTCTTAACCCTTTCAGCAGAGCCCAGGACACTTGTGTTAATCTGTGAGATGTCGGCTTGTGACCCGGGATTTTCCTGCTTGGCTTTGTACTTAGCGGCCAGTGAATAAACCCAGTAAATAAGTAAATAATCTATAAAGAAAGTTTTGTCCTTATTTGTGCTTATATGTTATTTGCATGTCCTCACCTAAAATATTGAAATTACACGGAACACATTTTTACATTTTATGTAAATTATTCTTGGTCGGTCTAGTTGTAACCTTCGCTTGCTGATATCACTTTGTTGTTGCCCACGAGCTCTTTTTGGGACAAGTACCCATCTAGCTGACTTGGTAGTAAGGGGTTAAAAAGTCTTGGCTCCGATGCTCGGTTCCGGACATGGTTTTTTTGTGGATTCTTCTTTTTATGTGACATGCCCCAAAACCGTGTTAATGGAATAACATGCCACGTGTCACCCGATGGGCAGGCCCTCCACTCACTTTATTATAAAACCGGGTGGGAAAAATTTAATATTCAGAATTTATTTATTTTTTTCTAAATAAATTCCTAATTCATCTCCTACTCTGAATTGTGAATTGCCGGCCAAAAGTGGCACTTAACAAAGCTAAAGATGTTACGGCCGCAGTCCTCGAGGACCGGAGTCCGACATCTCACGTTTAACTTAATGGTCGAGCCGGTAAAAGTCCATCAAATGCTGTAAGAGATTGAGGTCAATATCTCGGTAATGAAGCTTCTCGCGGAGGTAGGAAGGGAGCATCTCTATTATCCGCGTCCCCTTTAGGAGTAATTACTGAACAAAGGTCGACCTCTGACAATTACCTCCGCCGAGCAGATAAAATTAGATCCTATTATCATACGCTTTTACCCAGAAACAGGAGAGTAATATTAGTCGTCTGTCCCTCAGGACTATTTGCTGCGGAAAATTATTGTTGGGGAAGAATTTCAAGGAAAAAAAAAAATAAGTGGAAAAGAATTAACCGAATCGGCTATAAAGCAAAAAAAAAAATCTATGTCACAAAGAGGAATTGATTATCTCTGCCCAAAAAACCGCAGAGACCTCTCGTCGAGAGCGCAGTATCGCGTTCTCTCCCTCTCGGCCGCCGCAGATCTGGTGGCAAATAAAAAATAGTTTTCAAGGATAAATAAAAAAAAAACAAAAACAGCACCTGACCAAATCTTTGATCTACATTTTGCAATTTCACAAATCTTCTAAATCCGCTTCTTGGGATGAGTTACAAGATACAGCTTACGGCACAAACGCGGAGGATAATAGACTTACAGAAACAAAGTTCCGGGCTTTAGCCGAAGAAATACGTTTACTGCGATTTAAGATAATCATTAGTCATTTTTTCCATCAACCCTCTGACACGGGGAAAGAAAAATTCTGCGCAGGAAACGTCCCTGCTGACTTTCACGATATTACCGGGATTCACTCGTCAGCTCCTGAGATATCAAATCTTATGAATTGTCTACAAAGCCACAAAAAACGAGAGCTTTGGTTTTTGGCCACTTGAAGAAACAAAATAATAACGTTTGGTGCGATTTCCGTCACGGCAGAAGCTTCCATTTTCCCATCCGTCCATCTTCTCAAACAAATCCTCGCAGACATAAAACTCCACGCGACGCCCGGCTCCGCGCTCCCCTTTTCTGGTCATTTATCGGTTTGATTGCTCTGTTTGGTCCAATTGTTTTGGAATCGGTAAGAAATTATTGTTACTGCGCGTATTTGTTACTTTTAGGTGAATTTGAACTCTTATTCATTTAAAAGACAACAAGCGGAGTCATGAGACGACCGCCAGCCGGGGGGGGGGATTAATAGGACGCACGGCGGGATCCGCTACCGGTCGCCAGGTGACTCTGATCTGGACTTACTTACAGAAAAGAGTCCTCCGGGCTGGTGACCGGTGACCGGTTAGTAGCCAGCATCATGTGCGTCACTATGTATGTCACTAAACGATATTATAATAAATATAATCTATTTATTATATACAAACTGTAATAAAACATGAAGCGACTGATCAGACTTGTAGCTCAAACTTGTTAACTGAAGCGATCTTGATGACCGGCCGGGTCCCTGAGAAGGCTGACCTGGGGTAGAACCGGAAAACCTGCACGGCGGCCACATTGGTTGCCACTCACCAGGGACCCAAACCACAGCGAGTCCTGCGATTAGCCACGAATTTGCCGTAACTCAGACAACCACGAAGATCCCGCCCCTCAGGGACCCCCCGCCAGCGCTGATCAATTTAATTTAAAAAAACAAAGGCAAAGGGGGAAAGGAAAGAAATCCTTGAGAACAATTCATCCAAAGTAGTCTGAGGTAGGAAAGCAGTCTCTTTTATAACCTCCCATGGGGTTATATTAACATATACAGCGCTGGGGGGGTTATATTACTGTATACAGCGCTGGGGGGGTTATATTACTGTATACAGTGCTGGGGGTTTATATTACTGTATACAGCGCTGGGGGTTCTATTACTGTATACAGCGCTGGGGGTTATATTACTGTATACAGCGCGGGGGGTTATATTACTGTATACAGCGCTGGGGGTTATATTACTGTATACAGCGCTGGGGGTTATATTATTGTATACAGCGCTGGGGGTTATATTACTGTATACAGCGCTGGGGGGTTATATTACTGTATACAGCGCTGGGGGTTATATTACTGTATACAGCGCTGGGGGGTTATATTGCTGTATACAGCGCTGGGGGTTATATTACTGTATACAGCGCTGGGGTTATATTACTGTATACAGTGCTGGGGGGTTATATTACTGTATACAGCGCTGGGGGGGTTATATTACTGTATACAGCACTGGGGGTTATATTACTGTATACAGCTCTGGGGGTTATATTACTGTATACAGTGCTGGGGGTTATATTACTGTATACAGTGCTGGGGGGTATATTACTGTATACAGCGCTGGGGGTTATATTACTGTATACAGTGCTGGGGGTTATATTACTGTATACAGCACTGGGGGGTTATATTACTGTATACAGCGCTGGGGGTTATATTACTGTATACAGCGCTGGGGGGTTATATTACTGTATACAGCGCTGGGGGGTTATATTACTGTATACATTGCTGGGGGGTTATATTACTGTATACAGCGCTGGGGGTTATATTATTGTATACAGTGCTGGGGGGTTATATTACTGTATACAGCGCTGGGGGGGTTATATTACTGTATACAGCGCTGGGGGGGTTATATTACTGTATACAGTGCTGGGGGTTTATATTACTGTATACAGCGCTGGGGGTTCTATTACTGTATACAGCGCTGGGGGTTATATTACTGTATACAGCGCGGGGGGTTATATTACTGTATACAGCGCTGGGGGTTATATTACTGTATACAGCGCTGGGGGTTATATTATTGTATACAGCGCTGGGGGTTATATTACTGTATACAGCGCTGGGGGGTTATATTACTGTATACAGCGCTGGGGGTTATATTACTGTATACAGCGCTGGGGTTATATTACTGTATAAAGCGCTGGGGGTTATATTACTGTATACAGCGCTGGGGGTTATTACTGTATACAGCGCTGGGGGTTATATTACTGTATACTGTGCCAGGGGTATATTACTGTATACAGCGCTGGGGGGTTATATTACTGTATACAGCGCAGGGGGGTTATATTACTGTATACAGCGCTGGGGGGTTATATTACTGTATACAGCGCTGGGGGTTATATTACTGTATACAGTGCTGGGGGTTATATTACTGTATACAGCGCTGGGGGTTATATTACTGTATACAGCGCTGGGGGTTATATTACTGTATACAGCGCTGGGGGTTATATTACTGTATACAGCGCTGGGGGTTATATTACTGTATACAGCGCTGGGGGGTTATATTACTGTATACAGCGCTGGGGTTATATTACTGTATACAGCGCTGGGGGTTATATTACTGTATACAGCGCTGGAGGTTATATTACTGTATACAGCGCTGGGGGGTTATATTACTGTATACAGTGCTGGGGTTATATTACTGTATACAGAGCTGGGGGTTATATTACTGTATACAGCGCTGGGGGTTATATTACTGTATACAGTGCTGGGGTTATATTACTGTATACAGCGCTGGTGGGTTATATTACTGTATACAGCGCTGGGGGTTATATTACTGTATACAGCGCTGGGGGTTATATTACTGTATTCAGCGCTGGGGGTTATTACTGCATACAGGGTTGGGGGGTATTCACCTTTAAACATGCATGGGGCAGGTATAGAGCTGATAAGACCAAAGGGCCAGATTCATCAGCGCGCCCTAAGCAGGTAGGGGAATGGCTCGATGAAGCGTATGAACCAATCCAGTTCCCGGCTCGTTAGCAGCTCAGACGCCGCTGGCTCTCACGTTGCGTATAACGGATTATTTTCGGCATTTGGAGGAATGCGGCCGGCTCTCCCTGTCACGTTATCTCCTCGCTCCTCCATTCCATGCACTTTCAGATGAAATTCAACAAACTAAAGAATTACTTTCCAGAAGCTGCGGAAGGAGATCGCGACTCGGGGAAGGAGCTGAAAATGTGAGACTGGAAACCGCCGGCGCTTCCCCCGACAGAAAATGACATCAAAGTGCCAGAAATGAAACATAATTGCAGCTGATGGTTCCAAATGCCACGAAACGACACAACCATCAATCAGCGGCGCATTAGTGATGTCAGCGGCGGCTTGTTTAGCGGCCGGAGTATTCTGACGGCTCGTGTGTCATAATCTACCGGGAGCGTAACGCGGCGCTCTCAGCGCGGTATCCGTGGCCATAGCAACAAGCGGCTGAAAACTTCACAGAGATATTCGGATCCACGGCAGAAACATCGATTTTCAGCAATTTCTGCTTATCTTTGATACAGATCTACTGATTTCTTGAACGTTCGCTGCAAAGAACTCGGCGGCGCAGACGCCTCTCCCCGCGTTTCTGTACATCGAATTGCTATGTCATATACTGCTTGTTATGACCTGTTTACACAGCGCTACAGAATATGGGGGTGCTATATAAAACAATAAATAATAATAATCATTCCATAAGCTGATCTGTATAATGCAGTTTGATACGGGCTGTGTGCGGCGCCGCGCAGGACCGGGCGCCACTTAATGTGGTTTTCTGGATTTTTGGATCTGTTTTTGTAGCGATGGAGTGAATTATTCGAAACCCAAAATGTTGGCGATTCGGCGGTAGAAAGATGTCAAGGTGTTCTCTGTGTCATGACTCAAGGAAGATGGCGGCATTCCGGCTTCTTTCAGGCTCCACTTTTTTGTTGAAGTTCATGTGATTTGTGCGTTAGAAGTGAGAAAATAATGCTTTTATAAAATGCTGCAAAAAGCACAAAAGCCGCCATTCTTCCTTATAGTTCTCACTCAGTAGAAGTCGTAGAGCGTTGGGGTCAAGTGGCGGAGTCGGCGCCAATCTCAGCTCCATCAGGAGGAACGAGAGGTCAGAGGAGACCCAGAAACAAAGTCTGAGGGGTTTTGTGTGCGAGAAAAGAGGTAAATTACCGGATACGAAAGCACTTTCTTTTAGAAAACACAATTCTTTCCAGATACTGCACGATGTCAGAGTTTGTCGGAGCCGTAATGAGCGCAGGGCGCAGCGGCTGCCCGGAGGGTTCTGTAATATCCGGTAATAAACAGCTGGTTATGCCATCCCTGTTAACCTAAAACAATACGCCTGGTTAATTGGAATATATTCCTGACACTGACCCCCCCCCAGCAGCCGGATCATCCTGACCGGGCGCCTATAAACGATTGGAGAAGCTCCTATGAATACGGCTGAGTATTTCCGCTCCTGTGACTGCAGAGTATCTCCGCTCCTGTGACTGCAGAGTATCTCCTCTCCTGTGACTGCAGAGTATCTCCGCTCCTGTGACTGCAGAGTATCTCCGCTCCTGTGACCGCGCAGAGTATCTCCGCTCCTGTGACCGCGCAGAGTATCTCCGCTCCTGTGACTGCAGAGTATCTCCGCTCCTGTGACTGCAGAGTATCTCCGCTCCTGTGACTGCAGAGTATCTCGGCTCCTGTGACTGCAGAGTATCTCCACTCCTGTGACCGCGCAGAGTATCTCCGCTCCTGTGACTGCAGAGTATCTCCGCTCCTGTGACTGCAGAGTATCTCCGCTCCTGTGACTGCAGAGTATCTCCGCTCCTGTGACTGCAGAGTATCTCCGCTCCTGTGACCGTGCAGAGTATCTCCGCTCCTGTGACCGCGCAGAGTATCTCCGCTCTTGTGACTGCAGAGTATCTCCTCTCCTGTGACCGCGCAGAGTATCTCCGCTCCTGTGACTGCAGAGTATCTCCGCTCCGGTGACTGCAGAGTATCTCCGCTCCTGTGACTGCAGAGTATCCCCGCTCCTGTGACCCCGCAGAGTATCTCCGCTCCTGTGACTGCAGAGTATCTCCGCTCCTGTGACTGCACAGAGTATCTCCGCTCCTGTGACTGCAGAGTATCTCCGCTCCTGTGACTGCAGAGTATCTCCGCTCCTGTGACTGCAGAGTATCTCCGCTCCTGTGACCGCGCAGAGTATCTCCGCTCCTGTGACTGCAGAGTATCTCCGCTCCTGTGACCGCGCAGAGTATCTCCGCTCCTGTGACTGCAGAGTATCCCCGCTCCTGTGACTGCAGAGTATCTCCGCTCCTGTGACCGCGCAGAGTATCTCCGCTCCTGTGACTGCAGAGTATCTCCGCTCCTGTGACCGCGCAGAGTATCTCCGCTCCTGTGACTGCGGGCTGCTGGCTGGGGATCCGGAATCAGTAACTCTGAGCCATCCCTTCCGCTCTCACTGACTGCACGACGTGACCATAGAGTCAGAATACAGCCATACAGTCTTAACATTAGCTTTTTAGATGGTGTGACTATGTACTGGTAGTGTTAATGTACATTTGTACAGCGCTGCTGTATATGGTGCTACATAAAAGAAAATATAAGATTATTACTCGAACTGCAACAATTGTAAAAAAAAACAAATCAGACTTCACAGGTTAAACTTTCTCTCTCTCTTTGGCTGTGACTTTTCAGATCATTTTCTTTTCATCTCAGACGTTGCGCAGTAATCTCCGAGCGCTCTCATTTACACAGCGTGAAACATATTGTACATGCATTACTTACGTTTTATGATCAATAAATACAATATAACAACAAAAACAACACTAATTACAAAAAACACACATCTGACTGAAATGCTGAGTATTAAAGGCGCCATTTCACTCCAAAAACCAGTCCCGCAGGGCAAATAAAAGTCGATGATGGCTACTGATGGTTCTGAATATTATACTATTTAACCCTTTGTGTTTTTAAAGGGTAAAGATGAGGAACAGGGGAGGGATAAAAAAAATCCTGCCCGGCGCTCAGTTTTCAAGGGAGATTCATCCCAGCTATATGCCTGTAAACAATAGAAATAACGTAAACTTCCTCCAAATCGTTCAACATCATCAGAAAGCCGCAAAATGAGCCAGATCATCGTTACTGGGACTCATTAGCTCGAGGTTCTGATACCAGCTTCGCACTGGAGGCTTCGGGAAGCCAAGAAATACCAATTATATAAGTTATGGGGAATAAAGGTGATGGAAACCCTTCACAACCTCATGCTGATGAATCCCATGAAGGATAAAAAATCCTGAGTTTTGTGTAAAGTCCTGTGCAGCGGGACGATTACGTTCCAGGGATCCGGGTATAAAGCGGATATAGAGGCAAAAGGTGATTGTTGTTGATCTTATTTGCATGCGCCTACCCAGAATCCCTTGTGGTTGTGGCAGCACCATGAGATTTCTGAGGGAAAAGCAAGCCTTCTGGCGGTCTGGTGTCTGTAGATGAGGGTTTCATAATAATACTTCTACTGCCCGTTAAACGGTATTTGTGATGTGCGAGAGCACACGGCTCCTGAATCTAAGACGAGACCAACGACTGATTAAAGTTTGAGTCGTTACAGCAGGAGAAACAGCGACTAGACGGGGGCCGCCGGGGGCCGGTTCTGGGTTTGTAGACACAGGTCTGGTTTGGATTCGTCCGTAAGAAATTTAGCCAAAAGCATAAACAAAGGGGAATGAAAGGCAGAGACTTCTGTGAGAATTATTGGTTATTCTAAAATACACAAAATTGTATAAATTAGGGTTTCCCATAACAACCATATTCCCCGTAGCTTTAAATGGATCCTCTATTAATCCGCGCTTCGTAGGAAGGATTTTCTACCTACTTTGGGAGCCCCGACGCAGCGATTTATTACCCCTCGGCGATCAGCTCTTCCCTCGCATGATGCTAATTTTTATGAAGTACGAAAGCAACAAAAATGGTGTGATTTTCATGAGAGATGTTTTGGGGTTTTTTTTATATCTTTATTCTTAAAATGACCACGAAAAACATTTCTGAATGAAAAACGTTGTATCCCGAAGCTCGCCCGGTCTGCGATCCCCTAAAACATTTTCCGCCGTCTGGGGAGATAAATCCCTAAAACGACCCAGAAAACAAACAGATTTTTACATCGATAGCGGATATTCTTGTTTCTATGGCGTTTCTTTTTATAATTAAGCTCCTCGCCCATCATGTCTCCCTGTTACAGTCGTTGTGTTAGGTGGTCCGCTCTGAACGTGACGCAGGGCGGAGGGAGTTAAATATAATTTAACTCTATTATATTTATATAATATCCCAAACTTCAGGTGCGAGAATGAGTAAGATATGTGCAGAAAGGCTCCCCAGCGCGTTCCACCTACAGACTGTTTCAATCTCTTTTAGGTCTCTTTACCTGCATGGGTAGGTGGGAACGGGCGGTAACTACTCCAGGGGCAAATCAGAAAATAAGCGAGGCTTCGATGCGCTTAATACGATGATTTCCTTTTATTAACCTGAAAGTCAGTATCGCCGATCGCTCGCTAATCGTCCACCAAACGTCCTCCATCCCGAGGATCCCCAAAAACGTCTCACTTTAGTCCTGTGAATAGAACGTGGCGGATGGCGGCCATTGTGTAACATGCGCGGCATCTCGCCGTCCCCGCAGGAATGAGTGGATCTACTCGACGCGTTACGGATCTGCTTCCACTTCTAATTACAAGTTGTGGCTTTTATTTCTCGGTCGGGGAGACCCCTCGATTCTTATATAAATGGGATCGATCATCTGTCACAAGCAGCTGCCTCCGCATCAAACGTCGATCAGAACGTCGGCAAAAATCCCCCAACAGGAGAACGTTTGCGGTAATTGCTGCCATCCCGAAGTTCCCAGAACAGAGAATTTGGGCTGAATATACCTGGAATTAAGAGCGATTACCGCCAGATCAAGAGAAACGAGCAGAACGCCGCGGCCCGATTCCTCACTATTAAGCTTAAGTTTTCAATGCGTCTTTGAAATGTCCCTTTGAAATGTCAAGGTGAGCGTCTCGTTAGATAATACTACGGAGACAAAACATTCATCAGCATTCTTTTATTTGCTCGCAAATTCAAATCTAAATTCATCAAAGAGGGTTTAACTGTAAGCCGCACGACGACTACTATTTAGAGATTATTCGAGCAATAACCAGGTGCTTCACCCAACTCCACGGGGAGATATATAATAACAGAGATAAATATATATATAGAGAGATATAAATACTAATAAAGAGGTATATATATATACCGGTATATATATAATAACAGAGATAAAAATATATATATATAGAGATATAAATACTAATAGAGAGGTATATATACCAGTATATATATTAACAGAGATAAAAATATATATATAGAGATATAAATACTAATAGGGAGATATATATCTATACCGGTATATATATTAACAGAGATAAAAATATATATATATAGATATAAATACTAATAGAGAGGTATATATACCAGTATATATAATAACAGAGATAAAAATATATATATATATACCGGTATATATAATAACAGAGATAAATATATAGATATAGAGATATAAATGCTAATAGGGAGATATATATCAATATACCGGTATATATAATAACAGAGATAAAAATATATATATATAGATATAAATATTAATAGGGAGATATATATATATACCGGTATGTATATTAACAGAGATAAAAATATAGATATAAATATTAATAGGGAGCTTGCAGTTACCGTTTCACATACTTATTGAGTGTAATACACGGTCAAGCAACTGGGATGAGATGATGCTGTGGGACCAGCATCGTCACATCAAACATGCGCGACTTCATAACACGGCAGAGACGTTCGAAGAACACACGAGACGTGTAATTAAGTAATCAAGGCCATTTTACAAAGGTGACTCAAAGAGGGGTATCAGCGGAGGAGAGAGTGGCATCAGCGGAGGAGAGAGGGGCACAGGGGGAGGAGAGAGGGGCATCAGCGGAGGAGAGAGGGGCATCAGCGGCGGAGAGAGGGGCATCAGCGGTGGAGAGAGGGGCACAGGGGGAGGAGAGAGAGGTATCAGCGGAGGAGAGAGGGGCATCAGCGGAGGAGAGAGGGGCATCATCGGTGGAGAGAGGGGCATCAGCGGCGGAGAGAGGGGCATCAGCGGGGGAGAGAATGGCATCAGCGGAGGAGAGAAGGGCACAGGGGGAGGAGAGAGGGGCATCAGCGGAGGAGAGAAGGGCACAGGGGGAGGAGAGAGAGTTATGATATAATGAAGTATTATCCCCATCTCTCTATCTACTCCGGGAACAAAGCGGAATTAACCCTTCTGCAGCCGTAACATGTTTTCCATGTCCTACGCGAGGCAGCCGGGCGCAGAGATCCCTGAGACCGCGCGTCCCGTCCGTCCTGCGTATTTTTAGATACTTCTATTTTCATTTGTGTTTTTAATGTTCAGCTGTTTTTTTTCTCTTCCATTCTCAGACATAACGTGTGAGAAACGCGGATCCCTTCGTTTATTCACAGAGGACTCCGGTGAGCGGCTATTGATCGGTTCTGTTTATTTTTCTTTATCTTTGACCGAATAAAATCCACGTCTCTCCAATTATCAGTGATCAGAAAAGATTCTTGGGATGGAAATGAGCGTCTGCAACGTATTTTACACCGCGTACCGTTATAAATAATACCGGTGCTGCCCCGCGCTGACCCCTGCTGCCCCGCGCTGACCCCTGCTGCCCACCGCTGACCCCTGCTGCCCACCGCTGACCCCTGCTGCCCTGCGCTGCCCCGTCCAGATCCGCGCACGCAGGGTCAGACTCTCTGGGCTGCACTCGGCTGCACGCGATTCTGTAACGGTGAAGAGTCTGGATAAAGGCGTTTCCAGGCGAATGGTGGAGGTCCTCGCGGGGTCTGCTGAAAAGTCGTCATTAATGAATATTTTTAATTAATATTCGCTGGCAGCCGGCAGAGACCACAAACGTTTCAAGTGCCCGGCATTCCGGAAAATAAAAGATAATGACTTCGAAAGGAGGTGGCGCGGAGTTTTGGGCGCGAGTCAAACCGCGTCTCGGAGTATAAATCCGTCTGATGGTCTGTCGTCTGATCATTTAGTTAATTCTGACACCCAGATGGCGTCTCTCCCCTACAAAAGGGACGGGAATTTCAACTCCAGGCCCCCAAATTATTCTCCGTTTCAGCAAACTGCAAACGGAATGGAGTTTGTTTGTTTGTTTGTTTGTTTGTTTGTTTGTTTTGTTTTTGTTTGTTTATTTATTTAGCTGCAGTGTTTAAAGACATTTAGCAGCAGTGGATTAATAAACTTTCCAGGAATACAGAGACCCCCCAGGCAAACGAGAGAGAGAGCGACGGCTACTCAGGGCACTCGGCCACAAAACGGGAGTTTCTAGCGTTATCTATCAGTTATTAATAACGGTTTTATTATTTCTGCGCCCGCTGTTCACCCCGACGTGATTTCTGTCCAATATCCAATTCCATCTTATTTATTAGGGTTCCTGAACCAATACGTTTTCCCTCGTTCTCTCTGCATGGAATCCAATGCATTTCGCATTATGCATGCGCAGCCCAGCGCAACGGGCAGTGAAGAAGCCTGGAGGTTATGGTCAGTCTCCAGTCGCGCATGTCTGCTCGGGGACACCCCCAGTGATAGCTGTAATTAGATAACATATTGAACAGATTCTTGTGAAGAGGAATTAGCATTCTGTAATTAGAATTAGTTTTTATGAACGTATTCGGAGAGAAGACATGACGATCGCCTATCGAGAGAGCGTATTACTTATCCCTCCCCGCCAAAGAAAGACCTCTCGGCGTCTCGCAGCTCGAAATCGCAGTTCATTTGCTTTGGTTCTGCGTTGATGTCTCGGTTTTGCATTTCTTGGTCTGATTGTTGTTAGAATGAGATTTGTGATCAGTCGCAGGGACAGAGAGAAGTCTAAAGGGGCCGCTGCAGAGCCCCATCAGGCTTCCCGCGAAATAACGGTGATTATTTATCGGGGGCTAACCAAGGGCCGTGCAACCAGAATTCCCTGTTTTAATAAATGTTTTATTGAAATGCCTGCGCCGGAGCTGGGACATCCAAGAACTGTGACCTGTCTACCCTGATACCCTACCCAGGTGACACCCGGGACACCCGCTAACACCCAACCCTATGCCAATACCCAACCCTATCCCGCTAACACCCACTACCCAACCCTATCCCGGTAACACCCACTACCCAACCCTATCCCAATACCCAACCCTATCCCGGTAACACCCACTACCCAACCCTATCCCAATACCCAACCCTATCCCGATAACACCCGGGAAAACCCACTAACACCTTATCCCGATAACCAACCCTATCCCGGTAACACCCACTACCCAACCCTATCCCGGTAACACCCACTACCCAACCCTATCCCAATACCCAACCCTATCCCAATACCCAACCCTATCCCAATACTCAATCCTATCCCGGTACCCAACCCTATCCCAATACTCAATCCTATCCCGGTAACACCCGCAAAACTACAGAAAATGTAGAAATGGAAAAAGCGAACTCTTCTCTGAGATGGTCGGAAAGCGGCTCCCGGCTCTATAAATCCAGGCCGTGTCTTTTTACACCGCGTGGCAGCCGGGCGCCCGGGGACACCGCGTCCCGCACTATAAACTTCCAGCAGGTAACATCATTCTTGTAAACTCCCCGCCACGTCTGGCTGCCGGGTTTTGCAATCAGTCAAACTGTCCCCAATGTCACAAGAGCTCGGACTTTAAATTCCCTAAATGTCTCCCCTGAATCTCCGTCCCCCGGGGAGCACTTTCTCAAATAAATGTCCGAGCTGCCGGAGATTGCCGGAGATTCATGTCTCACGAGTCGCATGGATTTCACTGAATCTTCCGCCTTATACGAGAAAAATGAAAATATTACAGCCGTGGGATCGGATCCTTAAATATCCCGACACCCGGGGCAGGAACGGCACGAATACTGACGCATTCCGGCAAAATAATGCTAATAAACATCATTAATATTGCTAATTCTAATTATTTATCTAAATCGATAAAATGCTTCTTTTAGTCTCTTGGGAATAAATAATTGAATGAGAATTTATAGGGTTAATTACAGAAATGATATTTATCGCGCGGAAAACGGTCCAAACGGCGAGCATGTCACATTCTATACATTCATCTTCATATTTCACTGTACCAAGTGGGTGTTAGATAAGTGGACCAGCCTCCCAGCAGAAGTGGTAACACAGTGAGGGTATTAAACACGCATGGGATAGACATACGGCTCCTGAATCTAAGACGAGACCAACGACTGATTAAGGTTTGAGTCTTTACAGCAGGAGAAACGGGTGACTAGACGGGGGCCGGATGGGGCCGATCTGCCGTCAGGTTACACGCAGGTAACGCTGCCGATCCCCGGGGGCCGCTGATCTGTTTGCCCCGAACCTGCCTCGCGGTTTGTTATTTGCAATGCGATAAAACACTTTATTTATTGGGCCACGGAAGGTCCATTGAGGCAAGCAGTGTAATGTGTTTGGGAGCCGGGGGGTTAATTAACCCCGCGTGTCACGCTGTGAGCAGTTTCAGTCTATGAATCCGCCTTTAACGTTCTCTGCTCTATTAACCTTTCAAGCTCCAGAGGGAATCTCAACTCGCGAAATGATTTAGAAGCCGCCGTTCCACCTACTCCGTTCCCAACCCCCCTGGATCCCGAGCCGTTCCCAGACACAATTACTGAATCACGCCAGAGGTGGAAATTCTGCCCCCTTCATATTATTTCAGGGAATGTTTAATAGTCATGTGACACCAAGGCAGCCACTGATTGTCACCAGAGAAACTGAAAAGGCTTTTTAAAAGATTGATTGTTCCTCAAGGAGTCTTTGTTGAAGCTGGCGGTTCTGGGCTCCTCACAGGTGGTTCTTGGCTCCTCGGGGGCGGTTCTTGGGTCCTCCCAGATGGTTTGCGGCTCCTTGCGGACGGTTCTCGTCTCCTCGCAGGCGGTTCTTGGGTCCTCGCAGGTGGTTCTCGGGTCCTCTCGGACGGTTTGTGGCTCCTCCCTGATGGATTGCGGCTCCTGGCGGATGGTTTTCGGGTCCTCATCAACTTTTTTTATGTAAAAAATATTAAAAAGTTGGAAAAAAATATAAACCCCGGAAGCGTCTAAAAGTTTGAGTTGGATAAATATATAATATATTCGAATGGAAACAGCGTGGCGGCATCGGGCAAAACCAAATATTATTTCACTATGGCTCCGACGTTGGCCGTGGCGTCGTAGATGGAATTAGCGCTCTCTGTTCCAGCAAAGGTGGACCTGCGGGTACAGCACAGCGTACACTCGCCTGACCATGCGCATGAAGCTTTTTTTTTCTTGTTTTCTCTGCGTTTAATGCATTCCGGGATTGATTTTATTTGAAGGAGAATATTTCACGATAATTATTTCCATTGGCATTATTTGAACATTAGAGAGTAATCCCCGCCGCGCCGCCGCCTTCTCTCCTGGACCTTGATAAATACTCCCGCCAATTCCGTAGCTTCCGGTCTTTTCTTTACACAAATGTGGTTTGTAAATCAATAATTCATTCTGATCTCCCCTGAAAGCCCTGGAACCAGCGGCCGTCGCATTAATACCGGCTGCGACCCGGAGGAGAGCGCATTACCGGCCGGAGTACATGTGAGTGCGTTAGCGGGGGGCGGGGGGGTTACGTGATCGCGCAGGCCCTCTCTGATTATTAGTCGGCAGACGGCGGCTTTAAATCCAAAATCGCAGCGTTAAAAAAAAGGGATATTTACTTCTGTAAAATGCAAATGCGCCTCTTAACCCCGCGCCAGCAGAAGCCATTACGCCTTTTTTTTCCCTTTAATTTACAGAAAGACATTAGGAGTGAGATTTTTGCGCTCGGTTCATTACATTCCAACGTTACACAAAAACATATAATAATTAGCTGACTTTTAATGTAAAAATTGCTCTTAAAACTAATGGCCGGTAAAGAAGAGCCTGAAAACTTTAATGCCCGCGGCACCAAACTCATAGAATGTCCCCTTTTTCAGCCGCTTCGAATGAATCCCGCTTATAGACGTAAAAAAACACAACTATGTAAGTCATACCTGCAAACTGTCCCTCTTTAGTCTGGGCAGTCCCTAAACCTCTGTGCTCCTCTCTCCTCCCTTCCTCTGATGCCCTCTTTTCACCTGATCCCCCTGTCTCCCCCCTGTGCCACTCTCTCGTCCCCTGATGCCCCTCTCCCCTCCCCTGATGCCCCTCTCTCCCCCCTAATGCCCCTCTTTTTCAGAATGTTTGCTGGGTATGAGGGTATCGCAGGGTTCTACTGCCCTAAAAGCCCCGATAATGTGTATAGAAACAGCAGAAACAGCCCCGGGTGACGCAGTAAAATTACCCCAGAGGTCCCCCCCTCGCTGCCCCTTCCTGGTTTAGGAACTGGTGTGCGTGCTGTTAAGGGGAGGAGCTTATTATGTCTCCTCCAATCACAGAGCTGCCCCACAAGCCATTACCAGACACCGTTGTATATAGATATAGCGTGATATATACCCGGGGATATACATATAGATATACTGTACATACGGTCTAATTATTTGTAACACGGAGAGCGCAGCCGCGTGGAGCGAGTGAATCTCACAAAGAGATTTCTGTGACCTTCTCTCCGGATCGCGCTGAAGCCTCGTCAGACGGTTAGAAAATGCGCTTTATTCTCCGCTGTGTATTTTCCTTTTGTTTTTTGGTATAACAGACCCTGACCTTGGTTGCTGAGATATTATTGTGATCGTTGCGTGTGCGATCGTTGCGTGTGTGAAGGTTGCGTGTGCGATGGCAGCGAGCGCAGGATAACATGGCTGCCCCATGCGCAGAGGAGCTCCGCCGCCGGACGTGCTCAGGGCCGGCGCTTTCGTTTCTGTAGACTCGCAACGTTGATCAAAATGTACGATTTCCTGGTTTATTAATTCTCCTTTTTCTTTCTGTTTCCATAGCGACGATCAGGTTCTGACTCATTCTTCAGGGTCCATTCTTGGAACTGACCTCATTCAGTCACCTGGGGCTCAAACTAGCGGAGCCCAAACTTCGCTGACAGGCCCGCCGTGAAAGGGGCGTCTTTGTGTTGTCCATAAAATTCCTCTCTTTAAATCGCGGCTTAGCAGACGTTGCCCTGATATTAAGAAGACATGAAATGGAGTCTTTTGGGGTAAAGAGACCGGCCGGCAAAACCTCACCAGACGGTCAGAAAGAGAGTCTCAGAAACTGGTTTGTGGAAAGCCCCCCAAATGTGTCTTTAGTTTAGTTTTTGGGGTCTCGGAGGTATCCAGGAGCTGGGGGTCGGGGGCATCTCGGCCCGGTGTGTGTTGGTGGAGTCGCCGCAGTACCCGAGGTCCAAGCTGCAGAGGCTCGTTAGGAGATGATTTAATGGCTTTCTGCGATCAAAAGGGACCACATCTGCTGGGAGTCTGATTCTTTTATGTAGAGGAAGCAGCCTTCCTCCTGGTTACCGTAGCAGCCGCTGATTGCTGAGGTTTAAACAGGGGGTTTGGTGGAGGGGTGAGAGCGCCCGGTGGTCGCTGCGGCTCTCGGTGAGCGGCGTTTCACGGAGGAAGAGCTGGATCCGCTTTGAGTCTCAGATCAATGTGTCCTCCACCTCTCCCCGGCGGCCGCCTGCTCCAGACTGCGCAGTTCTTCTCAAATAATAAAGCGCCGAGTCCGGTTTCATTATTTAGAGGGTTCTGTCTGAGATCTCGGAGAAACCTTCAAAGGAGGAACATTTCCCGGATCGTCTGAGAACCCCAGCCGCTTGCATCAGGTTTTATGAATTCACGCGCCGGGGTCCCTGTGGATTCTCCCTCCGCTGCCTGGAATGAGTTGGGGTCCAGGAGAAAAAAGCTTAGGGGCATTAGAGGGGCCGGTGGGGATTTGCCGACGTGGGGATTCGATGGGCTTCTGAGATGATAACTGGAACCCAATTAACACAAAACACCCGAGCCACAGGAGACCCTAAAATAACTTTTTCTGGATGAAAAAAGGTGAAAAAAGAAAAGATAAACGTGTAACAAAGTAACACAACACCAGAGAACCCTCCATTACTGCACACAACATGATACCTGTGTAACCGTCACACTCCTCATTCATCAAAACCTGTAAACGAAATAAAATATTTAAGCATTCTGGTGTCGGGTATCTGATATCAACCCAAAAACACAAAAAACATGCCAAAAACGGCCCAAAAATGTGAAAACACAGAAAATCATTTAAAAGGAGTCTGCAGCCCGGGATTGTTTCAACAAATGCATCTTTTATATTTGCTCAGCTCCCTGTATCGAATGCCCCACCTGGAGCAGAACATGCGCGTCTTTTTCTCTTTTCCCTTTTCGTGGTAAAACGCGTCGCTCTCTTGTTCCGAAGCCCAATCGAGTTTCAGGATGACGGGAAATTAGCATAAACCAGCCGACGGCTCTGCTATCAGATCACCCTGAGGTCTCATTTTTACAAAGTGACTTTGTGACCACGAGCGGCATGAAACGAGGCGCGATGGCAGGCCTCCGAGAGCCGGGAGACACTTCCTTTAAATACCGTCGGGCTCTGCCGAGACTTTAACCCTCATTAAAATCGCAAAGCCCTTAATTACCGTCAATTATTTTCATTCAACTTTAATAAAGAATTGATCCACGCTAACTGGGAACTCGGGAACGCGGAGACAATGTTAGCTTTAATGATCAATCAACTCAAACCAGTTAGACAAGAACATCACGATTAACCCACTGAATGCCAGAGAGACACAGAGCGTCCCAGCGTGGCCCTCAAAGAGATCCACCCAACACTTCCTATCTTTTTCCATTTGTCCCTCCTAGAGATCTCTGTCCTGTCCCTTTAAAACTGACGGCTCTCCTCTCAGAGGTTCCGCGGAGGACTGGAAGCGCGCAGCCCTCTGCACCAATCAGATTACAGCTGATAGACAGACCGATCTGCGAATATTATAACTATAATATATAATATTATAGAACGACCTACTGACCTCCGAGAGAGCGGAGATTTTCTGTGCTACGGAATACGTTGGCGCTATATAAAACAATAATAATAATAATAATAATATAACATCCACATTCTGGTGACATTTCTCTGAATCTCCAATCAAAAAGCTGTAAAAATACAGATTAATGATTTTATTTCTGTTACAATAAATACAGAAATACTAAATAGTGTTAAAAAAGAAAGAACGTTCCGCAGATGGGTGCAGCGTTCTGACAGAATGGGATTCGCTGTGATGGGTGGAACGGCGGAAATAATAAAAGATTTTTCAGAAACTATAAAAGTCTAAAAGTATCTTCTCTCCACAAAGCTCGTCGCGGTCGGACTCTGGAGCCGAGCCCCCCGTCGTAAGATCAGCGTCTCCCAGGGTCCGAAGGTCTCAGAACCTTCAGAATAACTGGTGGCAGAAAAGAACCTTCCGGTCCGTCTATTCTCAGCCCTGTTACTGTTATCTGCGTTATTCTTACACATGGAACATTTATCAGAAAGAACAAACCCTCATCATGTCTAATAATAAGAAACTCGTTTCCTCTTCTAAAAATCTCCAATTTCCCAATAAGTGAAATGAATTAACCCCTTAAGGACAATGGGCGGTCCCTAAACCCATTGAAAACAATGCATTTTGAGCCCGTACATGTACGGGCTTTGTCATTAAGGGGTTAAAGAAGACGGCGATCGGCGGTTCCGGCGGACATGAGATTCATTCCAAGTGAGAACGTTGATTCCGATCCATGAATTCGTTTCTTAACCTTCACTCATATCGCCGGTCGCTGACTCTCGTATGGAAGAGACCCCTGGAGAAGTCTAATGACTGCCTGAGACGCGTCTCCATCCCGGCGGCCGTTAAACCCCCATCTCTCCGGGCGTTTTATCTCTGTAATTAGGGAGAGCGGAGATTACCTCGTGCCAGCGATCCAAGCCGACTATAAATCTGGATAAACCCGTTTATAAGCGGTAACTGCCGGGGCCCTCACTTAAAGCAATGTTTGCAATGAGATAACGTGTTTTGATTTCTCCGAGTCGTATAACGAGATAACGGCCGTCTGATTCATGAAGGAAATAAGCTTTTATTACGAGATTAATAACGGTTAATGCTGTAAGAGCAGCGAAATAAAGCCGGGTAATGCAGACGGAGAAGCCCCCTAATGGATCCGTATTTGTGACCCTGCGCAGTGATCAGCGCGCCGTGGAGACACCGGAGACACCGGCACCGAATTTACTAAATTCCCAGAAATCTGCCTTTTATAGGCATTGGAGCCATTTTATTGCAAAAATTCAAAAAGTTCGGTGTGACTGACGGGACGCAGAAGATCCCCTTAACTCTCACTATATATATATTTATATATACATTAACGTTCAAAAGTGGGTGACATTGGGGTCACTTTGAAACGTCCTTCATGTGGGAAAGTTTATAATTAAACCAGAGGCAGAGTAACCTCGTTGCGTAACGATCTGTCAGATGAACGAAGTGCCATCACCATCACCCCATCCCTGCGACGGTTCCCCTCACCTCCTGAATCTTCGTATCGCTGTCAAGCTAATGAAGAGAAGTTCAGCCATGAAACATGAAGTGTCAGGCACTCGGCGGGCATTACATCTAAGTACCCACTCATAATGGACAGAGGCGCGACGGTGAGGAGTGCAATGGAGAGCAACAAGACAGAGAGGAGTGCAATGGAGAGGTATCAGACGGAGAGCAGCAAGACAGAGAGGTATGAGAAGAGAGCAGCGTGATGGAGAGGTATGAGAAGAGAGCAGCGTGATGGAGAGGTATGAGAAGAGAGCAGCGTGATGGAGAGGTATGAGAAGGAGAGCAGTGCGATGGAGAGGTATGAGAAGGAGAGCAGTGCGATGGAGAGGTATGAGAAGGAGAGCAGCGCGATGGAGAGGTATGAGAAGGAGAGCAGCGTGATGGAGAGGTATGAGAAGGAGAGCAGCGCAATGGAGAGGTATAAGATGGAGAGCAGCGCGATGGAGAGGTACGAGATGGAGAGCAGTGTGATGGAGAGGTATGAGATGGAGAGCAGTGTGATGGAGAGGTATGAGAAGGAGAGCAGCGTGATGGAGAGGTATGAGATGGAGAGCAGTGCGATGGAGAGGTACGAGAAGGAGAGCAGCGCGATGGAGAGGTATGAGATGGAGAGCAGCGTGATGGAGAGGTATGAGATGGAGAGCAATGTGATGGAGAGGTATGAGAAGGAGAGCAGCACGATGGAGAGGGATGAGATGGAGAGCAGTGCGATGGAGAGGGATGAGATGGAGAGCAGCGCAATGGAGAGGTATGAGAAGGAGAGCAGCGCGATGGAGAGGTATGAGAAGGAGAGCAGCGCGATGGAGAGGTATGAGGAGAGCAGCGTGATAGAGAGGTATGAGATGGAGAGCAGTGCGATGGAGAGGTATGAGATGGAGAGCAGTGTGATGGAGAGGTATGAGATGGAGAGCAGTGCGATGGAGAGGGATGAGAAGGAGAGCAGCGCGATGGAGAGGTATGAGAAGGAGAGCAGCGCGATGGAGAGGTATGAGATGGAGAGCAGTGTGATGGAGAGGTATGAGAAGGACAGCAGCGTGATGGAGAGGTATGAGAAGGAGAGCAGCTCGATGGAGAGGTATGAGAAGGAGAGCAGCTCGATGGAGAGGTATGAGAAGGACCTCAGCCTCCATAAGGTAAAATAAGCCGTTACTTAAATATCACTAAAGCCTTTAAACTGAGCGAAAAACCAGAAAAAAAAATTAAAGGCAGCTCCGGGAAAAATATTTACTGATCCACAAAACGCGAAGTTGACTTTTTTCTCTTGATGACACAATCAGGACAGGCTCTTCTCCATCACATGCGCCAAATAAATAGAAAAGCACAGGAATAAAGAAATAAATATGACAGAACATCGGCGCCCGGCTGCGAGTAGTTAATTCGTGCGTCTGTTCCATTTATAATTAATGCTGCGCCCGTATTTATTAACGTTCCAATCTGCGCGGATCACAGAAGCAAAGAGCGTCGCGTGTTATCTGTCAGCCGTGAAAACGCTGATTCTTATTATCGTGATTAATATTTAACTCTGCTGAAGCAGCGGCTGCCGGTGAGGTGCGCTTTTACCGGGCAGAAGCTCTGCAGGTTGCGCGAGGCTCAAACGCCTTCGAAAAACTGCTTTCCGCTACAAGGTCGCATTTAACGTGTCAAGAAAACATCTGCTTCAAACTCCATTCCGCCGGGAAATCTGCTTTACTTCCAAATCTAAAATTATTTTGGTTGGAAAAATGATGACGCCCTCATTATCCGGATATTCGTTGTGTTTCTGATTCCGCGTCGTACATTTTTAACTTACTGGTCAGAATTTCTCAAAACTCAGCGTCTGACTCATAAAAAAAGCTCATCAGCCGGAATTCTAAAGCCTGGAATTAGTTGTTTTTCACGTTACTGTTAGATAAAGGGCATTTTTCATAGAATTTATAACAGAGAGCCGCGCCGTGTTAGAAAGGAAACAAAGATCATCCCTTTATTGGATAACTGAACTATAATAGATTGCAAGCTTTTGGGACTAACTCGGTCTCTTACATTCTTCTGATGTAATACGCCGGAAGACGATACTCCTAGGTACTTCAGTTTGGTAAAGATGGCATTTAAAGTTTCCATCTTTACCAAAAGTCCAATTTATATTAAAGCAAATAATAATAATAATGTGAGACACTCGCCCCCCAGTCTGGTTTATATTACCCCCTCAGGAGCGGGGATTCTGGGTAAATTCCAAACCAAAAAAGAATGAAAGTTGTTGCCCGAAAACACATGGACCAAAAATCAAACAAATCATGCCCCTAATATAAAACTGACGCCGGATTAAAGCATTGGGGCCCTGGAGCGGTTACACAATAAGGGCCCCTAATGCCCCCCACCCGCGAGGTACTTACCACACCCGCTGCTTGCCTCCCGGACGTCCCTCACAGCCGGTCCTTCGTGTTCCCCTTTAGTTACATGGCGTCCCGGGAAGTGATGTCATTTCCTGGCGCCCAGCGAGGGTCCTGTCAGTACTGAGGCCCGTCCTTCGCTGTGCACCAGGAAGTGACATCACTTTTTGGCGCACAGTGTCAGTGAGGGATCATCATCACTGCGTCCCATGAGGTGTGGGCCCTTCACAGCGCCGGGGCCCTGGAGCTCTTGCACCGCGGCCCCTCATAAAACTCTCGCCGAGAAACTCTCCGGAGGAAGCAGAAGATTTTCAGCCAAGAAACTATTTTAAAGGAACCAAAATCACTTTTAATGGAATAAAAAATCCACCTTGCAAAGAAAGTGATTTTCTTTATCTCCCGAAAACGCTTTTGCTGGAATTTTTGGATCCCTTTATCTGAACAGAGAGACGCGCAGCTTCCTTTCAGCTCTTTAAGCCGAGACGTGGGCTTTTAGCTGAACTGCCTCTCTCCGAATAGTGAGAATGAAGCGCAGATTAAAAGCCTCTCGATAAACCTGTGAAAGGAAACGTGTATGAAAGGGAAGAGTGAACCCGCTATGACTCCATCATTATCCTCCCTCTTGAGCCGCAAAATTAGATTATAAGCTCTTTAGGACAAGGATAGTGGAAAATGCCTCTCCCCGCGGCAGGCGGCTCCGCTCTTACCGGGGAAGTAATAATCCCGCAAATAAAAGGCTGCTCCTTCTACAAATATAACGGTAATAACCACCGCAATGTCGCAATTATTAGGATTTCACCAGAAGATCCCTCCGACTGTCGGCCGCCGGCCGGATCGCTGCCGGACATTCACTGAAAAGGAGATTTTATTGTTAAAGCAAAAGGGCAGCAAAAAAGTACAGCCCGGGGTATATTAAAGGGGTATATTTAAAGATTCAGGCTCTACTATTATCTTGATCACGTGAAAGAAGAACATGTACTTTGTACAGCGCTGCGGAATATGATGGCGCTATAAAAAAAAACAATAAATAATAAGAGGAAAGTCTCTGAATCATCGAGCCCCGGCCAAGAACTTTATATAAAATAGGCCGGTATTTAAAATCACCAGGAAGGGGCACATTTATTTGGGGGTTCGGTTAGGGGTCTGGCTGGGGGCAGGGGGTATTCGTGTAACTGAGCGGGGCATTTAGAAGAAGAATAATGGGGTTTATTTACCCCGTTTAATTTATAAAGCCGTTCCCTGCTGTTTCTATACACATTATCGGGGCTTTGTAGAAGAGAGGGGCATCAGGGGGAGGAAAAAGGGGCATCAGGGGAGGAGAGAGGGGAGGAAAGAGAGGCATTAAGAGAAGAGAGGGGCATCAGAGGAGGAAAGGGGGGCATCAGGGTTGGACAGAACACACGTATTCACAGAACACGATGTCCTCGGAGGTCCCGTCTTCCTTCCATCCGGCGGCTGCTTCTTGTGCTTTGAGGACAGCGGATAAAACCGCCGACGGGGGGGAATAAAAGCAGAATCGTTTCTCCAGACCCAGCGCAAGCCCAAAACATTAACATTTATTTTATATCTGACGGGAAATAACAGCGAATTCATACATGTTTTGTTTTTTTAGATAATAAAGTGGGGGCCACGTTGCCCGCTGATGGAGGGCCGTGGGGTTTCAGGGAACTCGCTGTGCGGGTCGTGGAACGGCTCGTGGCGCCAGTTCTGTCGCCGATCGGGGAGAAGCCCTCAATGCGTCGGCAGGACATCATTTCAAAGGCCGCGGCGATAATAGAAGGAAAGAAACGGTCATTGTGTGAAAGTAAAATAACCGAGCGCGTGACGCCCCGCCGACAAAGAATCCCCGCTACACGAATCGCGAGAAAGTGGAAACTTTTATCAAATATTATTTTATTCTCAGCTTTCAATTCTTCTCCTTTTCATTTTCTCTTTCCGCTCAAACTTATTATTTCTTTAAAAAAAAAATGAGATTTATAGGAATTACATTTTTGATTTAGTGGATTTTGTTTGTAAATGCCAAGGAATTACAGATTGTTGTACAGCGCTGCGGAGTATGACGGCGATATATAAATAATAACACACATTGTACAGCGCTGCGGAGTATGACGGCGATATATAAATAATAATAACACACATTGTACAGCGCTGCGGAGTATGACGGCGATATATAAATAATAATAATAACACATTGTACAGCGCTGCGGAGTATGACGGCGATATATAAATAATAATAACACATTGTACAGCGCTGCGGAGTATGACGGCGATATATAAATAATAATAACACACATTGTACAGCGCTGCGGAGTATGATGGCGATATATAAATAATAATAACACATTGTACAGCGCTGCGGAGTATGACGGTGATATATAAATAATAATAACACACATTGTACAGCGCTGCGGAGTATGACAGCGATATATAAATAATAATAACACACATTGTACAGCGCTGCGGAGTATGACGGCGATATATAAATAATAATAACACACATTGTACAGCGCTGCTGAGTATGACGGCGATATATAAATAATAATAACACATTGTACAGCGCTGCGGAGTATGACGGCGATATATAAATAATAATAACACACATTGTACAGCGCTGCGGAGTATGACGGCGATATATAAATAATAATAACACATTGTACAGCGCTGCGGAGTATGACGGCGATATATAAATAATAATAACACACATTGTACAGCGCTGCGGAGTATGACGGCGATATATAAATAATAATAACACACATTGTACAGCGCTGCGGAGTATGACGGCGATATATAAATAATAATAACACATTGTACAGCGCTGCGGAGTATGACGGTGATATATAAATAATAATAACACACATTGTACAGCGCTGCGGAGTATGACGGCGATATATAAATAATAATAACACACATTGTACAGCGCTGCGGAGTATGACGGCGATATATAAATAATAATAACACACATTGTACAGCGCTGCGGAGTATGACGGCGATATATAAATAATAATAACACACATTGTACAGCGCTGCGGAGTATGACGGCGATATATAAATAATAATAATAACACACATTGCACAGCGCTGCGGAGTATGACGGCGATATATAAATAATAATAACACACATTGTACAGCGCTGCGGAGTATGACGGCGATATATAAATAATAATAACACATTGTACAGCGCTGTGGAGTATGACGGCGATATATAAATAATAATAACACATTGTACAGCGCTGCGGAGTATGACGGCGATATATAAATAATAATAACACATTGTACAGCGCTGCGGAGTATGACGGCGATATATAAATAATAATAATAACACACATTGTACAGCGCTGCGGAATATGCCGGTGATATATAAATAATAATAACACACATTGTACAGCGCTGCGGAGTATGACGGCGATATATAAATAATAATAATAACACATTGTACAGTGCTGCGGAGTATGACGGCGATATATAAATAATAATAATAACACATTGTACAGCGCTGTGGAGTATGACGGCGATATATAAATAATAATAATAACACATAGTACAGCGCTGCGGAGTATGACGGCGATATATAAATAATAATAACACATTGTACAGCGCTGCGGAGTATGACGGCGATATATAAATAATAATAACACACATTGTACAGCGCTGCGGAGTATGACGACGATATATAAATAATAATAACACACATTGTACAGCGCTGCGGAGTATGACGGCGATATATAAATAATAATAACACATTGTACAGCGCTGCGGAGTATGACGGCGATATATAAATAATAATAACACACATTGTACAGCGCTGCGGAGTATGACGGCGATATATAAATAATAATAACACACATTGTACAGCGCTGCGGAGTATGACGGTGATATATAAATAATAATAACGCACATTGTACAGCGCTGCGGAGTATGACAGCGATATATAAATAATAATAACACACATTGTACAGCGCTGCGGAGTATGACGGCGATATATAAATAATAATAATAACACATTGTACAGCGCTGCGGAGTATGACGGCGATATATAAATAATAATAACACACATTGTACAGCGCTGCTGAGTATGACGGCGATATATAAATAATAATAACACATTGTACAGCGCTGCGGAGTATGACGGCGATATATAAATAATAATAACACACATTGTACAGCGCTGCGGAGCATGACGGCGACATATAAATAATAATAACACATTGTACAGCGCTGCGGAGTATGACGGCGATATATAAATAATAATAACACACATTGTACAGCGCTGCGGAGTATGACGGCGATATATAAATAATAATAACACACATTGTACAGCGCTGCGGAGTATGATGGCGATATATAAATAATAATAACACACATTGTACAGCGCTGCGGAGTATGACGGCGATATATAAATAATAATAACACATTGTACAGCGCTGCGGAGTATGACGGCGATATATAAATAATAATAACCACTTTGGGGCTACAGATTGAGTGTGAGGGGTAAAGGTAGAAACAAGAGACAGGTCAAAGGTCAGAGTCACAGGCAAACGGACTCTGAACCAAGTCGTGGTAACGAGAGGAGAGTTTGGTCTTCAGCACGGGGGCCGCACAGGTAAAGCCCTCTGGGATAACTGGGAATTCTCCGGGTTTCGCCCGCAGACTTTTGGTGAATCGCCGTTTCTCCGGGTCCGAGTTGCAGGAGCGCCGTTACGGGATGCCCCACTCCCTGCCCACTTCCCTCCAAAAATGACATCAGCGAGACCTCCTACCCGCGTCCCGCATCCCGCATGGGGGGCTTCAGGTAGCCGGAGCCAGAGGGATCCCAGGTATGCCCTTTGGGGGTTTCTATAGCTGACGTTTGGCACCAGGGGAGCACATATTACGTGTCTGCGCATGCAGATATCCCCCCCCCCCGCAGCCTGTAGAACAAGACCTGGGATCCGCGAGACTCCGTGCTCGAGGTGCCTTCGGGAGTTGTGTAGAAGGAGCTGGAGGGCCTGGGGTCCCCAGACTAAACGCTATATGAGCAAAAAACAATCAGGAACCCTCTGCTGCGGAGTTACTATCGTTTTTTGGTCATTTTCTTGTTTTTACTACTTTCTGTTGGCTCAGAGACCAGGCGCACATTTCCGGAAAATAACAGTCATTTTTGTGCGGTAAATTGCCGTTGTTAAGGCGTATAATGCCCAAAGTCCGTTAATGGGGTGACCCCTCTCGCTCCCCTCGCAGCGATGGACGCTCTAATGCTTCGTTCAGCTCTCACTTTCCAGCTGACATTTATCGCTCACCAGTTCACGGACCGTCCGCCGGCCGGCACAAAACGGCCAATTCATGGAAAAAAAGAAAAGATAATCGGGACGCCTCGGAAATAAACTGAATTCCTGGCACTGGCTGCGAAAAGGAGTGAAGGGCGAGAGCGAAAAGGAGTGAAGGCCGAGAGCGAAAAGGAGTGAAGGCCGAGAGCAAAAAGGAGTGAAGGCCGAGAGCAAAAAGGAGTGAAGGCCGAGAGCGAAAAGGAGTGAAGGCCGAGAGCGACCGCTCATTAACGCTAAATCCGTTTTGGTGGCGACCTCCATCTCTGTAACCAGAACACAAAGAAAACGATCGTTTATAAGCAGAATCTCAATCATCGGCAGCCATCTTTTGTTCTGCGGCGTTATTCATTGTATCGGCCTCTTTGACACCCGGAATTTCCCGCGTTTCAGGCTTCTGCTCCCCAATCATTATTATTATTATTTTGTATTATTTCTCGTTGTTGCTTTTCTTTTCCATGAAGTGTATTTAATGTCACTTTCTGCAGATCTGACGGATCCGAGGTAGCGGCGCGCTGCGTGTGAGCGCTTATTATTCTGCGCCTGCGCGGCTTCCTTCCAGGGCTCTTTATCTGAAGACCTGTAGTCGACTCTCCCATTACGGCAGCCATGCTTGAGCGGGATTTCGGGACCTCCTGACCGGCTGCTAATTAATGGCTTGATGTAAATATTGTGTGTTAGAAGGAGATGACAATGAAGGGAGCGTCGAGATCACAAATGAAAATCACAGACATTTCCTATTTACTGGCGCAATTAAAAAGCTGATTTTCTTTAATTAGATGTTTACCAGTTTTTAATTAGGAGATATTGTTGTACGGTCTCCTGATCTTACAGATAACAAAACCCGCAGATGGAGACGTCTCTGATCTCCGAGCGGCGGCTGAATTCGTTACATCGGAAGACGAGAAAGGGGCCCCTGGACCAATAGGAAAGGCTCAGGGCTGCAGTCAGGGTCTCTTTTCATTGGTGGGTAGCGGTAACGTTGTTGCAGCTGTAAGGGTTATATTGGGGGCAGCCTGCAGACGCTCCCCTCCCGCCGCCCTAATTTCATGTTTTACACCTCGAGGTTTTGTTGCTCTACATTTGGTCGGTCCGTGTTATTTATATGTTTTACCTTTCTGCGGGGCAGGACTCGTGACTTGTTGGGAAATTATCTGCCTGTTGGGCTTAGTCCTTACCGGCCGCAGGTCTTTTTAGGATTGGTTTTTTTTTTTTTTACCGCTGGCCTGGGAAATGTTTATGTAAATTCTAATAAAGCTGCAGAGATCACCCTTCAAAAAACAGGAACTCTGCCTACTCCCAATACTTTTGCCCCAAGAGCTTACGATCTAATCTGTAAACGCCACAACAATATCTTGTTCAAAGAAATTGAAATCCGCTTTCAGTCCCTGTTATGAATAAATGAGGAGAGAATTCTTGCTTCGTAATTAGGAATTTAATTGAAAACTAATAATGTAATAATATAGATAATATAATATCGCACGGCACATTAGCCACATCTCCGTCCCCTCAGCCCCGTTATACGGCATACATCTAACACTTTAGTTAATGCTTTTTTTAGATGCTGGATTTTATATTCTTTATTTTTTAATCATTATTCTTTATTGTTTTCCGGGTCTTTGGGGTCCCTGTGCAGCTGAGCTGAGTTTACTAGCTGAGGCCAACTCACCTGACACGGCTGATATCTGCTTACTAACATGAACCATCCAGCCGTCCATCCAGCCGTCCATCCAGCCGTCCATCCAGCGTCCATCCATGTCCAACATGGCGCCCAACACACAGCTGGTTATCAATGGCAAATGGTCTATAGAAATGAGGCTTGAGCTGAGTTGGACTCAACCCAACGCCTCTCGAAAACTCATTAAACTCAACTGTCTCCGAGGCGAACTGAACTCGAATGACGCGACGATTTACTGGAGCGAAGACTCAGAATGCCCACCTTCAGACCACCTGATCCAACTTGACTTTCTGTAAAGAGACAACTCGCAGTTCCATTCGTCGAGCTCTGACCTTAAATGAAAAAAAAAACACTTTAGGAAATAGACCGGCCCGTCTCTTTTGTATTTTAAACGTTTTTTTTCCAAAAATGAGAAATCGGGCATTTTCAGAAGAATTGGTAAAACGCTAACCAGCCCAGATTAATATTCTGCTGCCGGCCGTAACCGGTTGTCGGCAAACATATCCGGTAATCTGTATTTTGGCTCCACACAGGCCGTCCGTAAGATGAATATTTGAGATGGAATGGCGTGCGTTGCCGGTATGTAACGATCCGGTGATGAATTGTGATTACGAATTGTGTTTTTTCCGTCATTCTTACAACCGTTTTCCTTGGAAATCAGACGCGGCTGGAAGTTCTCGGGCTTGAAAACTATTAGGCAAAAGCCCAAAGGATATTTATCACCGAACGAGAAAAATGAATGAGAACGGTAAAGGAGAAATACGAAAGCCCAAGGTGTGTGAAGCATTCAGAACGACCTTCCCGCGTCCTTCCAGAAAGTTCCGGGCGCGAGGAGGTCGCGCGGCTGCATATTGAATCCTCCTGGTCTTCGGCTGACAGCAGCAATCATGTTTCATCTTCCCTAACGAGCGCAGTCGGGGGGGTTTGACGTTACCTGAGCGCAGCCTTCAGCAAAGCGTCGTACGAGGGGCGCGCGGCGCGCATCGGTTCCCCGGGACGGGAATTACCGTGTAATGGCTCCGTGTTTTCAGCGTGTGGGGGGGTGGTCGCCGGGTCAGCTTCACGCCAGCCAAACCCGCAGATGTTTCTGCTACAAACTCATTCATAACACGGAATCGCCCCGCGTCATTCCTGCTCGCATCTTTCCCCCGTATAAAGCGGAGAGGCGGTGGAACGTTTTGGGGTATAAATAGCACAGAAAAAAAAAACTTTCAGGCAAACACAAAAATACCGGGGCTTCTACGGGAGCGTTTTTTCGGTTTCCGTAGCGACTGCTCTACCTTTACAGTTTTGCACTAGATATATAACCCCCGGCGTTCATGAGATTTATCGCGCCTCTGCATGAACCGGCTGAGGCTTTGGTTCATTTCCAGTGTGAATTCTGGTTGAGGAAACCCATTTTTCAGCCTTTTGGCGATTTCTCCTGGCAGATAATGGAAAGTTTGCTGTTCTCGAAAGAAGTTAGCGGCCGCGGCAGTGAAAGGGTTAATCGCGTGTAATTAGCGTAAGGGGGCTTGTAGCGATACAAGGGATTAAATATCTCTGAAATACCCATTAAAACCAAATTATAGATTTATTTTATTTTCTCACTAATACTCCAAAAAGACACAATTTATCTTGTTGAATTTGTGTCCCATCTTCCACCACACCGCAGCTAATTAGGACCCCCTGCCGGCGCGAGCCGCTGATAGGAAAAGCATTTAGATAAGATCTAGATTAACAAATGTGTCTCATTTAATATCATTTATATAGCGGGTTATTAATAACACATCATTACCCGGAGCGGCTGCGTAAAAATAAAAACAAAACCGGCCGATTTCAGGGATTTCGCAGACTTTGGCTGAAACGCGCCGGGGGGTCGAGACGCGATGGCAGAAAGTATTATCGGAGCTGCCGGGGTGTTAGCGCTCGTCGCGGAATATCTCTGAGCTGAAGGTTCCGGTGCGGCTCGGGCCGTACGGTTACGAGAATAGGAGGCAGGTGATGGAGCCCCCGATCAGCGTCAGAGAACCCCTAATGATGGGACTTTGCTGTCTCAATTGCCGCCGTTTGTCCGCAGCTAACAGCATCCCAGAACCCGCCGGCAGATCGGCCCCCGCCGGCCCCCGTCTAGTCTCCCGTTTCTCCTGCTGTAAAGACTCAAACCTTAATCAGTCGTTGGTCTCGTCTTATATTCAGGAGCCGTATGTCTATCCCGCGCATGTTTAATCCCCTCGCTGTATTATTAATAGAAATTACAGGTATTTGCCTCGGCTGAGCTTCACACAGGGCCGGAGGGGTAAATTCCCGGGACCCCCCCCAGCAGATCACGTTTAAAGGGGAACCTTCACAGCTTTTAGCAGAACTCCATTCATTTCTTAAACCTGCTCATAGCTCGTGCTTTTTTTTTTGTTCATTATTTATTATTTCTGATAGTTTTGGCGATATTAATTATAAATGTAAAGGGTTTTTATCTCATGCAAACGGCGATGGCTGGCAGCCTGTGGCAGAGACAGAATTATCTGATCCGTTTCCTGGCCTGAAGTTCATTCCCCCCACCATTTCGAAGGCTGCCTGAACCAATCAGCAACAAGCAGCAACTTAACAAAAGAGAAGAGATAACTTGGTACATGATATACATACATACATTATATATTTATACATTATATATTTATACATTATATACATACATTATATACATACATTATATATACATACATCATATATACATACATTATATACATACATACATACATTATACATACATACATTATATATACATACATTATATACATACATTATATATACATACATTATATATTTATACATTATATACATACATTATATATACATACATACATTATATACATACATTATATATACATACATTATATACATACATTATATATACATACATTATATACATACATTATATATACATACATACATTATATACATACATACATTATATACATACATTATACATACATACATTATATACATACATACATTATATACATACATCATATACATACATTATACATACATACATTATATATACATACATACATTATATACATACATTATATACATACATACATTATATACATACATACATTATATACATACATTATACATACATACATTATATACATACATTATATACATACATTATACATACATACATTATATACATACATACATTATATACATACATTATATACATACATTATATACATACATACATTATACATACATACATTATATACATACATACATTATATACATACATTATACATACATACATTATATACATACATACATTATATACATACATACATTATACATACATACATTATATACATACATTATATATACATACATTATATACATACATATTATATACATACATTATATATACATACATTATATACATACATATTATATACATACATTATATATACATACATTATATATTTATACATTATATACATACATTATATACGTACATTATATATACATACATTATATACATACATTATATATACATACATTATATACATACATACATACATTAGATACATTATATATACATACATTATATATTTATTCTATATTTATACATTATATATACATACATTCTATATTTATACATTATATATATATACATTATATATTTATACATTATATATAGATTTATTACTTATTTATAGACGGCAGCATGTGGGATTGAGGGAAAGCAGCTGATCCGCTTTAAACCTTCTGTCTGAATCACTGAATCCAAACACTTTCATAAATTCCATTTTTTTTATTCTAAAAATTCCTTAAATTTATTTTCCCGTAAAAGCCGTCCCCATCCCCCGCAGCACCGGGTATCCTATGAGTGCCGTTCAAACCCCCCCGTCTATGATGCTCTGTGAGATAACGAGTTCTCCGAACCGTCTCCCTCCTCGGAACTTAATAAACCATTTGTAACGAGCGTCGGGCTTCGTTTCCGCGGCACGCCGGCTTCCGGACACTTCTGGGGTATTTTGCACGAGGGCTCTCCGCAGTTTATTTTCACCGTAAAAATGGCTCCCCGGACATAGATTTTTCTGTAAACTATCGATGTTCCTCTCGGAGAAACGTTTCACCGCTCCTCGTTCCCTCATTTGTTTTCGTAAAGCGATGGATTCCGTTCGAGTTCACGGGGAGAAAGTTGAGCTCTTAGATTGTGTTTTTTTCCCTGAAATAGAACGATTTCCCTCTGCCGGCGGCGGCTCGGCGGGGGGCCGGAGTTTACCTTTAATCACCAAGTATGGAAGGCAGCAACTTCCACATCTATATTTAAAGTTTTCCATTTTTCACTTTCATTCCATTTATTGCTTTCACACAAATCTTAGAATCAAATGGAAGACGATGTCAAAGAAACAAACAGAGAAAACAAACAGAAAAACACCTGCGCAGGTTCAGCCGCCGGACTGTCAGAGATAAGGGAAGCCTCTCGGGGGGGGCTCGGGGTAATACGCCGCGCTACATTCAGAAGTGAACAAAGACAGCCGGGTCGTCGCTCTGCACCCGGAGAATTTAACTCTAAGATCACCGAGAAGGCAGACGGACGCCCCTTCTCCCCGTGGATATTGTATCGAGCGCCATGTGCACAAGGAGAGAAAAAAGCAATGAAAAGAGAAAACAGAGAAAAGGAGAACATGAGAACGGAAGAAGGGAGGGAGATGCGAGAAAAGAGAAATGAGAGGAAGAGAGAGAAAAAAGAAAAGATACAGAGGAAAGGAGAGAAGGGAAGAGGAAAGGAGAGGAGAGGGTGGGACGAGAGAAGAAAGAAGATAATAGAGAAAATCAAGAGAAGTTTCATTTCTTTATCACCTCCCTTTAAGGGCCAAATTTCACCACTTATTGTGAATAAACCCTTTTTTAACCCTTTTCCCCATCTTCAAGCTCGTTACTAAATGCATAAAAATAACCCCGGTAGCTCTCAGTCCGTCTGTCCTGCCGGCTCGGCCCCTCGGTGCCACGAACATCGTTTGTAATTCTGAGCGCCGCGGGGAATGTTTTACTCTCAGAAATATTAAAATACAAAATAAGCCTAAACTTTCTCCAGCGGCTGAAATTGTTTCCCCGACGCGGTGATTGCTCTGACATCGATTATCTCTGCTCTTCTCAGACAAAAACATCGCAAAGTTTTAAAGCAGAAAATGCTAAATACGCTTAAAGTTAATAAGAAAGTTGGGTTTTTGGTGATTGTTTTCCTCGCTTTTTCATCCGGAGCAGAAAGAAGCGAAGCAAAAACACAACCAATCATCTTACGGGGCAAACCGGGGCAAACTGGGGCAAACCGGGGCATCAGACGACCAAATTACCACCACCTGCTAAAAACATTCTCAGCATCCGCAGGAAACGCTAAAGCCGTATTTTTCCAGAATACACATTTCTGCGCAGCGTGAGCAAAATGACGTCTTTACACGCCGGATACATGCCAGATACATGGCGGATACACGCTGGATACATGCCGGATACACGCCGGATACATGCCAGATACATGGCGGATACACGCTGGATACATGCCGGATACACGCCGGATACATGCCAGATACATGGCGGATACACGCTGGATACATGCTGGATACACGTCGGATACATGCTGGCTACACGCCGGATACATGCTGGATACACGCCGGATACATGCTGGATACACGCCGGATACACGCCGGATACATGCCAGATACATGGCGGATACACGCTGGATACATGCCGGATACACGCTGGATACATGCCGGATACATGCTGGATACATGCCGGATACACGCCGGATACATGCCAGATACATGGCGGATACACGCTGGATACATGCCGGATACATGCTGGATACATGCCGGATACACGCCGGATACACGCCGGATACATGGCAGATACACGCTGGATACATGCCGGATACATGCCGGATACACGCCGGATACATGCCGGATACACGCCGGATACATGCCGGATACACGCCGGATACACGCCGGATACATGCTGGATACACGCTGGATACACGCTGGATACACGCCGGATACACGCTGGATACATGCTGGATACACGCTGGATACACGCTGGATACACGCCGGATACACGCTGGATACATGCCGGATACACGCCGGATACATGGCAGATACACGCTGGATACATGCCGGATACATGCCGGATACATGCCGGATACACGCCGGATACATGCCGGATACACGCCGGATACATGCTGGATACATGCTGGATACACGCCGGATACATGCTGGATACATGCTGGATACACGCCGGATACATGCTGGATACACGCCGGATATATGCTGGATACATGCTGGATACATGCTGGATACATGCCGGATACACGCCGGATACATGCCGGATACACGCCGGATACATGCCGGATACACGCCGGATACATGCCGGATACATGCTGGATACATGCCGGATACATGCTGGATACATGCTGGATACACGCCGGATACATGCTGGATACACGCCGGATATATGCTGGATACATGCTGGATACATGCTGGATACATGCCGGATACACGCCGGATACATGCCGGATACACGCCGGATACATGCCGGATACACGCCGGATACATGCCGGATACACGCCGGATACACGCCGGATACATGCCGGATACACGCCGGATACACGCCGGATACACGCCAGATACATGCCAGATACACGCCAGATACATGCCAGATACATGGCGGATACACGCCGGACACATGCTTGATACACGCCGGATACACGCCAGATACATGGCGGATACACGCCGGACACATGCTTGATACACGCCGGATACATGCTGGATACCGCCTCGTTATTACGCCCCACGACGTCGCCGAGTCATTTCAGTCTCTGCTCCCCTATGGCAAATAATATAAGGCTTTGGAACAAGTGGCAGTTACACGAAGGGTGCGCGGGGTGGAAATTGACATGCGCGACCCTCGTGGCGCTGAAAAGGAATATTATTTCACTTATTCAGAGATCTGCTCACTGAACGTAATGTCACCGTTTAGCCCATGTGATGGCGCTAAAACCCGCTTACTACCCTCTTATTACCCGCTTATTACCCTAACAGGTGAAACCCCTCCGTATACACAGAGCGCGGCCGCCATTTAACTATTACCTGTATGGAACGCCAGCTCGGAGGCAACCAAAGTGGGGGGATTTAAACGCATGGGATAGGCATACGGCTCCTGAATCTAGATAAGTGGAACAGCCTCCCAGCAGAAGTGGTAGAGGGTAATACAGTGAGGGTATTAAACATGCATGGGATAGACATACGGCTCCTGAATCTAAGACGAGACCAACGACTGATTAAGCAAGAGAAACAGGCAACTGGATGGGGGCCGTCGGGGGCCAATCTGCCAGCGGGTCTGGATTTCTATGTTCAGTGGGGGCAGAGAAGTTCGGGAGAGCACAGCCTGGCGAGGTGATGATGGCAGAAACAGGGAATAAGAGAGAGAAGGGTGATGCCCGGGACTGGATTCATTCCCGGGTCCCTCTAAGTGCTGTCAGCATCCAAACAATAAATGGAGGAGATGTGGACCCCAAACCGGAGTATTTAAAGGGCAGCCGTCCCCAGGAGGACCCCAAAACCAGAACCCCAAAACACGTATGTGAGGGAGAACCCCGTAGGCGGTATCTGCCCCCCCATCCCGCTAACCAAACCCCAGATCTTGTAAAATATTTCTCTCCTCGGCTTGACGCTCTGTGATTGGGCCCCTGTCCGCAGCGAGATCCCGAGGGCCGCTGATTCAGAGATCCTAGATGTTGCCGTCTGCGGTTATTAAAAATAATAATCCCGCTAGAAGCCCTCCAATGCGGCCAATTAACGGGGTCTATTACTTTATTTATATAAAAAAGGATTATTAGCATTTTTACCAAACACAGAGTAATTCCAACGGATAATTAGACCCGCAGAGGTGGCAAATGTATTAACCTGCGAGTGCCAAGAGAGAGAGGTGTCTCTTGGCAGTCAAAGGGTTAACGGGCATTAGGAGACGCTGTATTTGATTTTGCCTCTTGTGGGCGCCGTGACGTGGTGGGGGATCTCGGGGGCGCTAAAGCCTCGTGTTTATAGAGAGTAACCGGGAACTGAACGCAGACATAATGTGCCCCCCGATATATATATACTGTATACAACATATAAACCGTTCGTACGCAGCGCCGCGATTGGACGTCCCGTGACGCAAGGACTTCCTGGGGTTCGGCCAATACTTAAAGGGCAAATCACCTCACTTCCTGTTATCGACCCTTTAGCTGCTGATAACAATTAAAGTTATTCTGCAAATCTTGATGTTAAAATCACTGCGGAAAAAAAATGCATTAAATTCCGCCGCGTGCGAGTTTATGCAGAAACGCAGTGAAATAAAGAGCCCGACCGCATCGTCTCCATTCCAAATCGTCTTTATTCAACAAAAAAAACGTTTCTCGTCCCCCAAAAAACCCACCTATGTGCATTAACCCCTGCAGTGCTGGTAGGGATAACAAAGGCTGAAGTAACATTTAAGGGGGATATCTGCTGAGTCTGATATCACTATATACCACGGCGGGGAAGGCCATCACAACGCAGAGAAGCCCCCCGGGCCAGAAGACGTTCCCGTATCCGGCAGAACCCCCCCCCAATACACGCCCCCCCCATACACAGACCCCCCCCCCCATTCACGCAGCGGGCGTTAAACAAATTGGGATTATATAACAGAACAAATGTGTCGGGGAGTTTGCTCCGTACCCAGGCTTCCCCTCGGGGGTATTTTCTAAAAGGCTATTAAGGCTGAGGTCCCCCGGCCCCCCGCCGTGCGCATAATTGTTCCAGGTACTTACAGGCGCTTGAGGGATCCGCCGGTTCCTCCGATATATTTCATTTTGTTTCATTTTGTTTATTTCCGCTGTTTCGGGATTTTCGCTGACGCTGTTCGTCCGGATAAAAGAAAAACAAAAAGAGTTTGCAGGTGGCAAGGAACCGTCCGTCGGGGGTCAAAAACGTGAAAATCACCCAAAAATAAGCCCTTGGGATGTCAGGCGGTCTGGAGCGCGACACACCGACCAGGAAATGTATTATTCGGGGAGAAAATGATGAAAGGAATAATCTTTTACATTTTTTATCATTTTTCAAACAGCTTATGAAGATTAGATTGTCCTAAACCCATCGGAATCAGAAAACGAAGAAAGATGAACCGAGGATTAATCTCCAATTACACCCCGGATCGCTGTTTGGCGACTTGCGTGGAATTTCTATCAGATCTAAAACGCGTGAGACTCTCCGTGTACACGACGCGTTCCGCTGATACAATCTTTTTGGCTAAAATAAACATCTTTGAAGTTTTTTCTCTTTGAAAGAGACAAATTTATCACAAAAAGCGTAAACGGGGAACGTCGGGTTTTCTTCAGCCGTAAACGCTAATTGAGAAATAAAGAAATTTCATATCAGGAAAACATTTAGTAACTGAGTGATGCATCGCTCACGTCTCTGGCGCATGCGGGGTTAACACGGATTTTGAGGGCAAAGCACAGAATTTGGGGGATTTCAGGTTACGAATAACGGCTTTATCTGGGATGAGGAAATCCGCAAACGTCAGATAAAACCCAAGGAGTCCCTCCGCCGCCTTATAAACGCTTCTGTTCTATGAGTATTTATGGCTCTAAAATAACGGCGAGGACGACTTTAACGCGAAACGCCGACCAATCAAAAACACGTTATTCAACCCAAAAACATCAACGCCGCGGCAATCAGAATAAATACTTATACGCGTAGAAAGCATGGAGGTTCTGCCACGTATCATCCTTAACCCCTCCAATGCCACAGGGGGCAGTTTGACCGGCATATATGATGACACGGAGTTAACACTTTGGTTGCCGGGTGCCCCCCCCCCCGTTTTATTTGCTGCGAGTTCAGTGATCATTAACTGGAATTTTGTAGAATGAATTCCGTGGATTTTCTCGTAGGATCAGATTCTTTGCCGACAAAAACAAGCAGAATTTCACCAAAGCCGCTTGTTTGGAAACGGAGTAGAAGCCCGGATCCGGGGGTCCGTGAAACGCGGAGGTCTGCATGGAAGGTCTTCCTTCTGATTCACTCACAAAGGGTTTTGTGTGGACTCATTTATCGGATTATCAGACACTTAACGCCTGCCGATGAGTGGCGTCTCGGAGCTGACAGGCGCTAATGGGCCGCGAGCTCTCGTGTTAATTCTTTTAATTTCAGAATAAATTCGTTTAATGTATAATTACATAGTAACTTAGGGTGAAAAAAGACAAGTTCAACCCCACTGCTGATCCTGAAGAAGCCAAAAAAAAACAAATGGAACCGATTTCCTATCAGGGAAAGATGGCCTCTGACTCACTCACTGGATCGAGCTAATTCTGTCATCATTGGCCCCGTATATTTTTGTATAATGACATCATATCCCCTCCAAGACACTGTTTTCTACTGTAAGCAAATTCCCCCTCCATCCTTTCTCCATAGGATCCTCCGTTCCTCTCATTCATTTTGTGGCCCCCGGCATCTTTTCACGTTCCGTAACGTCCTTTTCAAGAACAGGCGCCCAGACTTGCCCCACATATTCGTGGTGGCTTCTTACCACTGCCTTATACAGGGGCAAAACTATACCCCCACCCCGAGGCAATACCCTTTTTATACAGGACAATACCTCACCGGCCTTCGCAGCAGCTGGCTGACATTTATTGTCTATAATTATAATAATTATTATTCCCAAATCCTTCTCATTTAATGACTTCTCCAACACAACCCCATTTATGGATTCATTTACGCATTCATCACATTTTCCCAAAATGCACAACTTTACATTTATGAACGTTAATAATTTGGTTTCTTCCATTCATCTTTATTGACTTAGAAAATCCAATTGCAATAAATAATAATAATTCCACCAGTAAGGACAGGGATTTATCTAACGTTCTAAGCGTTAAACGTATTTATTGAAACCGCATGAGGGGAATGCTGCGTTCTGATTGGTCTATTAATGAGTTCATCTCAGCTGCACACGACTGGAGCCTTGTCACGGCCGCAGGCGATAGGCTGTTTGTGTCATGTGACTCGTTATACCGTTCTATATAAACTAGGTGTTTGTGATGGTGGAATAAACCGCTTTACATATTTTCATGAAATAATCAAAGACGCCCTTTGTGCCGATAGAAAATCCCCCGCGGAGGCGCGAACGGGGTTAAACCCGCACTGAGTATCAGGGGGATCCCGGTACATGCGCGGCCCTTGCAGAGTATGGTGTCCACATCTTCGCACGGGAAGGGAACCTTTTTCCTGTATTTTGTAGCTGAATCTGATTTTTTCAGTAAAATGTATTTTTTTAATTATTATCGTTTATTAATCTGCGTGGAAAAAAACAACAAATCTAATTATTGTGAAGTTGTGAGTTATACCAGCGCGGCATTCACTAAATTACAATATAATTACCCTAATTACAGAATAAAGCATTTGGCTGACAAGACGGAGTCCTCGGGAAATCTGTATTATATTTTCATGGTTTTCTAAAGATATTAAATACCCCCCTCCCCCCCCCCGCGTGTCTCAGGGAGACCCCTAAACGTTTAAAGACTGCGTTGCTTAAAGTGGGGGGATACGTACGTCTCTTAGAGAGAAGCTGCAGCTTCCAAGCCCCTCGGTGCCCCAATGATTCCTGCCACTGATTGGCTGCTTGAAGGTTAACAGCCCTCCTCCCACCTACCCCTCAGCTGCTAGATTGTAAGCTCCTTTGAGTCGGGTCCAAAGTGTTATGTGATGCTTTTGTACAGCGCCGTGGAATATGTCAGCGCTATATAAACCAATAAATGATAATGTCGCTTCCCTCGGTGAACTTCGTAGGAGTTGTTATTTTGGATTTTAATAAATCCGTCGCCGGAACGGAATCCTTTCTCGTGTTCCAGAGTCCCGTGTTCCAGAGTCCCGTGTTCCAGAGTCCCGTGTTCCAGAGTCCCATGTTCCAGAGTCCCGTGTTGCAGAGTCCCGTGTTCCAGAGCCCCGTGTTCCAGAGCCCCGTGTTCCAGAGTCCCGTGTTCCAGAGTCCCGTGTTGCAGAGTCCCGTGTTCCAGAGCCCCGTGTTCCAGAGTCCCGTGTCGCAGAGTCCCGTGTCGCAGAGTCCTGTGTTGCAGAGTCCTGTGTTCCAGAGTCCGTGTTTTCTCTCCGATGCGCCGATGCAGACGGGGTGACCGCTATCGTTTGGGAATCATCCTGATTTCTCCATTTGTATGAAAACTGATTAAATAAAATGCATAATTATTAGGGGGGGGGGGGGCAATTACGGTGTCCTTGCGAGCCGTCCGGGTTTATTTTATAATTTTTATTCTTCCTCCCCACTGAAACCCCATAAAGGGGGCAATTCATATAAATGATAATATTACGGTGGGTGAGGGGCCACAGCGGGACCCCGGCCCCTCTCACAAAACACCAGTCTATGCACCCTGAGACCTGAAATCATCGCTAACGGCAGCAATTCGCTTTCCATCGCAGGATGAGAACTTATTATTCGGCAAAAGGCGCTTTTTATCACAACGCCAAACTAGACTTTTTTCTCTCAGAAGCTGCGGAATCGGTCAACCCGAGTTTTAAGAAATGAAATTCTTTCATATTTCTTCAAAAACCGTTTCCTCTGGCTGGAGTAACGGAGAGTAATTAACGGGCGACGAGTGGGAGGAAAATTGCGACTCCGGAGTCAGCGCCAGGTAGAGGCGGCGGGCGGTCGTTACAGAGATCGGGCGTCCGTGAAATGATCTGGCCGCTCCTGCGCGACGCGGCACTTATTCTAATGAAGAATTCCCGGCAAAGATTCGTTAGTGGAAAAGACGTCGCCCGCCTCAGCCGAACGCTTTATTTACAGATCACAAAACGCTCTGCCATCTCTATCGATATCATGCGCGAGGACGCTGACAAACGCAGTCCGCCTCACAGCCCGCCATTACGCCATCGCTGCCAATCATTAAACGCGGGAAATATCTTTTCATCAGAAAATATAAGACGCTAAAAACTTTTCAACAAAAAAAATGGGCTGAAAAGAACAAATATTTAATATAAAATATATCATTGTACAGCGCTACGGAATATGATGGCGCCATATAAATTTATAAATAATAATGATATAAAATTCTAATAATGGAATCTTTTGAATCAAAGTTCAGTATTTCTCAAAAAAATATTGAGAAATAGAATGTAATTTTATTCATTTCTCGCGGTGAGAGGCAATAAGCGAACGTTATTATTTAACTCGTTCTCTGCCAATTTCTGCTACACGCCGCAATCTTTACAGTCTGGAGTAAAATAATTACAAGACGTTCGGTAACTTAACATACATGATGATCAACTCTACCAACATACATGATGATCAACTCCACCAACATACATGATGATCAACTCCACCAACATACATGATGATCAACTCTACCAACATACATGATGATCAACTCCACCAACATACATGATGATCAACTCTACCAACATACATGATGATCAACTCTACTAACATACATGATGATCAACTCTACCAACATCCATGATGATCAACTCCACCAACATACATGATGATCAACTCCACCAACATACATGATGATCAACTCTACCAACATACATGATGATCAACTCCACCAACATACATGATGATCAACTCTACCAACATACATGATGATCAACTCTACTAACATACATGATGATCAACTCTACCAACATCCATGATGATCAACTCCACCAACATACATGATGATCAACTCCACCAACATACATGATGATCAACTCCACCAACATACATGATGATCAACTCCACCAACATACATGATGATCAACTCTACCAACATCCATGATGATCAACTCTACTAACATACATGATGATCAACTCTACTAACATACATGATGATCAACTCTACCAACATCCATGATGATCAACTCCACCAACATACATGATGATCAACTCCACCAACATACATGATGATCAACTCCACCAACATACATGATGATCAACTCTACCAACATACATGATGATCAACTCTACTAACATACATGATGATCAACTCTACTAACATACATGATGATCAACTCTACCAACATACATGATGATCAACTCCACCAACATACATGATGATCAACTCTACCAACATACATGATGATCAACTCTACTAACATACATGATGATCAACTCTACCAACATCCATGATGATCAACTCCACCAACATACATGATGATCAACTCCACCAACATACACGATGATCAACTCCACCAACAGACAAACTTGACCGTCAGATATTATGATCTACTTGACAGCAGCTTCGTATGAACACAACAGAGCTCCTCGCGAGGCGTCCGGCATCCCGCGTGGTGGCTCTGGGCTCTGTTTGTGAACAGACGACGGCTGTCCAGGTTCCGGGCCTCTGAGCCAAGTGACCTCTGTATATGGAAGAGCTGGACAGAGGTGAATAAACGTATTGTAAATAATTTATAGCAAAAGCTTTCATAAAAATATTATTGTTTCTTTGTGAAAATACGTATAACGCAGGTTAATACATTTATTATTTACTGATTTATAGCGCCGTCATATTCCGGGGGGCTGTACAATGGCTGAACAGGACACAACAAGTCGTGCGTCACTCGCTGAAACTTATCTGTGCGTAATAATTATTAATTAATCAACAAACACTAAGGGAGCGCAAACTTAACTCTTAAACCACCAAACAAACTTCCAGCTGCGTCGCTTCAGCTACCATTGGGGAAATAAACGTTTTTCTGATTGTATTTAGACTTTGAGAAATGTGTTCATTTATTGCTTTAAGTATTTTGGGCAGTTCCCCTTCGGCCTCTAAACGGAATGACCGCCTCGCGCCTGCGGTAATAAGTCATCTGTCGCATTTTATTACTTCGCACACGGCCCGCGGGCATTTAATCACCAAAACGCCAACACATTTTCTATGTTTCGTTCACCTCGTCCCATCTGCTGACGCCTCGTCGGGTTTTAATCAAAAGCTGGAATTCATCTAAAAAGATCCACCGGGTCTCAGGAGTTACGCTGACTCTGCTCGGAGCGCCTATGGGACCCCCCAGCCGCCCAGCCCCTGCGGACGCAGAGAATCGCAATTAAAAAAATGGATAATTTAACAATTTGATTTCTCAGCGTCTCCTTTGTGGAGCCCGGAGAGCCCGGAGAGCCCGGAGAGCCCATCGGCCGCCGCGTCTTTCCGAGGGATCCGCCTGCCCCCGAAATGAAAAGCCACCTGAACTTTGGGGAGAGATCGTGAAGTTCTGCGCATTCCATGTTTGGACTAATAGAGAAAGGACGTGCCCGCCATTCACCTTGCCCCTCCTGATAAATGGGGCAACTTTAATTGTTCCCCTCCCCCGCCGCGGCCCCCAGCACCCCCGCTGTCAGAGTATATCCCGTACCTGTGAACACGCCAAGCAGCCGCGGCCCCCTTCCCATAAAACCCGTCGCTTCAGACAAAAAAAGTATCCACTAAATATGACATCAACAATTTAGCGTTTACGGCAAGAAATGTAATTGTTTTGATTCTCAATAAATGCATTTTCCGTTTGGCTAATTGTTTCTCTTTTCCTATTTAAAATATTCCATTTCAATTATTCCGTTCGGCATTCTTCAATATACAATTACCATTAAAATTGGTTTCCTGTCCTTCCGCGCATGAAAATATAATCTTTGATTACATATTATATTATATATTTAATTACATATTATTATTTTAACTTGGAACATTAAAAAGAATTGCAGCAATTAGTGACCAAATACATTTTATCACGAGATAATTCACTTGTGCTGGCGACGTCGCCGTGAATATTCCCGGCAGATTATTACCCGCAGAACCTGTCGTGCGAAGGCCGTCGGCTCGTTTCCACGCCGTGCGAGGCGTTGCTGCCGGCGGAGAAGCTTTCTGTGGGTTTAGTGGAAGCCGGTAACTCACTTACTCCGAGTAATGAAGTGGTTTATGGCGCCTCCAGTATCAGTGACGCCTTTCGCTTCCTTCTAATTGGCTTTTAGATCCAAACAAAGCTCTGCTATGTGGTTCCTGAGAGCGCCGGCGGCCGGCCGCCTCGTCGACTCCATTACGCTGTCGTCAATACGCCGGGGAGCGCACTCGGCTTTCATGTCTTTATAGAAATTAATCAGCATGAAATATACATGGAGAGGTGTGAAGGTCTGCTGGGAGGGCGAGAAGCTCCGGCCAGGGACCCGTCTGCAGCAGTCAGTGAGCTCGGGGAGGAACACTCCATGACTTAGTGAATAGTGGTGATGATCACGGAGCGGCAGGGTTAGCCTCGCGTTTAAGAAATTCACATGTAAGAGCAGGAAAGCGGAGAGCGTGCGGGAGAGCGCAGGAGAGAACACAGGAGAGAGCGTGGGAGTGAGCGTGGGAGAGAACGCAGGAGAGAACACAGGAGAGAACGCGGGAGAGAGCGCAGGAGAGAGCGCAGGAGAGAACACAGGAGAGAGCGTGGGAGAGAACGCGGGAGAGCGCCCAGGAGAGAGCGCGAGCGTCTCGAGGTCTGGAGCAGCCGAGGGGGCTTTCTCTTTACCATGTTGGGCAACCAACCTGATGAGGATGAATGTAAGGTTGTGCATTTGGAGAGGAGCGATGAACATGCTATGACTGGCCTAGACAGGAATGGGTGGCTAATGGGGGGTCCTGCGAAGCACATGTGGCCCTTGAGCTCTTCTCCCATGCCTTCCAGTCCCGGTCACGAATTAAATAACCCGGATTATGGGCTCCCCTCCTCCACCATGTTTGTCCGGCTCCAAACTCCATCATCGCTTGTAAAGGTCCTGACAGTCGGGGGGACACCAAGTCCTTGTTTTGGGGGAATTGTTGATTAAAACCCTCCTCTGCACGCTAGCTGAGGGTGATGTGAGTTACCTGCGCACCATCTGCTGCCCCACATAATGTATTTTTTTGGGATTTTAGCATTTACCGGGTTCTAAGCTGCATAAACACTGATATTTGGGGGTCCTGTTTTTGGGGTGCATTACGGTCCTTCGCGCCGTCAGCTGCCGTCCAAATACTTCTCTAAAAATAAGAAATGCTGCCCAATGGTTTTCTATTACGATAAGCTGTTGGCTGGTCGTCTCGCTAATTAATGGCCTGACGGCGTTTAATGACATTCCCAGCATGCACGCCGAGGGTTAAATACACGTATTAATAAAATAACCCCGGAATGCGAGGAGGAAAAAGGATTATTCGCGGGAGGGTCGCTATTCCTGAACACAGAGTGACATCTAAAGGATTTTCGAGCCGCGTCCAGAAAGACGAATCAAGGGCATGAAATGCTCTACAAACCGATGAGTTCCCGGCTGTCTCGCTCGCCTCTCCGGCAGGAGCATGAAAAGAAGATCACTTTCCCGTTTTAATGACGGCCCCCGAGGCGCCCTGCGGCCAGCTGGTATTTTTATCTGATATTCTGCAGATGCAGAGACGGGGGCAGCCGGGGGTCTCCAGACTCCTGGGGTTTGGGTCCGTGTTACGGAGAAACTCTCATCATCCCGAGGACCCTTTGGAACAAGAACATTTACCAACAGAGCCGCGTGTGCGTTGGGGGGTCCCGGGGCAGTTGCCTAGTTACATGTGAGGGTCCTCGGAGCGCGGCAGGGTGCACAGGGGCATTAAAGAGCCCCCCTAGGTAAGGGTGACATTTTAGGGTGCACGTGATGATTTAGATACCCCTGCCCAGTACCTCCCTGTGTAACGAGGACGCGCGATGTAAATAACGTGCGCATTATTATGGAATCTTCCAGCTGATTGGTCCATTCTAAGATTGCTTTTAAAACTTTGCACCAGAAATGCTCTAAATGCTGAGATAGCAGTGATGTCATACATGGGGGGCTCGAGACTTCCTGCCTGGGGTAACATTAGTTTGTCACCCCCACTTCACCCGAAGAGCCCCCTCGCAGGGCTCAGTGCCATGTGGAAGCTGCAATGGGGGACATGAAAATTCGGGACTGTTGTGAGAAAAACCAGGACTGTTGGGAGGTATGAATTACCGCCACTCTTGATCTGAGCCAAATTAAGTCATTCTTCAGTTCAGAATCCCCCCAAAAAAAGAGAAACCCGAATCAGCCGTAAAAGCAGAATTAATCTTAATGATTGTGCTAACGATTGGCATGAATCTGCATTTTCATTAACCTCATACAGATGTTACAAATGAACTAATTACTTTCCGCGCTCCGCTCCCCCGCCGAGACGTTATTTCCTCTGTATAAAAGAATCCCACTTACACCTTATTATCCCACATGGCCTTTTCCGAGGGGCGGAATGTTCAGGAAATCTCTCACGTTATCCTTTGGATATTTTATATCCCGCTCCTCAGGAAGGGGAATGAAAAGGCTGTGATATACATTTACTCGCCGATGTATATCGCCCGTATCCCGCACGGCGAGCCCCCCCTATTATTACACCCCGATTCACTTAACATTGGCTGCAGCAATGCTAATGATTGGTGGCGCTTTATAAAAGAAAGAAGAAATGAGCTCTTTTTTTATTATTTTTTATTTCTCTTTGTCTTTATGACGATTCTATTAACCTGGAAGCCGCCTGCGGGTTATTTGGGTTGTTATTCACAGAAAACGAGGCCCCTGACAGGGTACGAATCTGCGCATTAAAGTGACTTTAGGGTTCATTCGCTAAGAAGTCGATTGGTCAGTCAAGTTAGGGGTTAACGGACCACGGTGGACAGAGGTCGTATGTCCTCGCATCAGGGCTGGACTGGAGATGTCCAAGCGGCCCTGGCACCTTAAGACACCGAATGACATACATGTTCCGGGCAGCAGCATCGGTAAGTATTTGCTCCCCTGGGCATTTGCCTGATGCCCCGGCCTCGCCTGCTACTATACGGAAAACGGCTGGCGTATTCACTAATGTGCCAGTCATTTGCGAGGCCATGCGAGTGTATAACGGGATGAATGGGTGGGGCCAGTCCTGTATGAATAGCTGAAGGGGCGGGGCCAGGTCTCTGTATCACAGACTGAGGGGCGGGGCCAAGCGCTGTATTTCAGGCCGTGTCTTCTTGCATGCTTTTTTGTCATGTTTTACGTCCTGTGAGGAGAAATCTCTCCTTTTTGTCAAGTCATTCGCTTTAGGGTTGGGATTAACCCATACACTGCTCTAATACACAAAATCCGATACTTTATTCTATAAAAAAATGGAAAATTAGTCAAACTTTTATTTTTTAGTTTTAAAAGAGAAATCTGGGTGCATTTACCTGGAATTGTAGTAACTCTGCTCATAACGCGCGCGAGGTCATCATTACTGCAGTAACGGCCGCAAATACTCTCCATCCTGCTGACCCGAGAGATCGCTGCAGACCTCGCACCCTCCGGGGCGGCCGTGACTTGGCCCTTTTCCCACAAAAGAAGTTTCTGTGGCTCTCGAATGTATCGGTTTGTCTTAGTCTGTCAATTCTTGTCTCATCAGACCCCCTGGATATATGGATTGTATTAAGCGCTGTGTAAACTGTTGGCAATATATAAACAAAATACTAATAATAATTCCTGGGCATAAAAATGAATTATTTTGCACCAAATTAATGGGGGACTCTTAAAATCCCTTTAACTGTTTAAAATGCAAAACACGGATCTTGATTTGACGAGTTTCTCAAACGGCTCCATAATCCACTGGAGACCGGCAGACAGATACCCCGATTTAACGTAATATTCCTTTACTGCCCCCGTGACCCCCCCCCAAGCAGGGTCTGCGGGTAATTTCTATACAAGAGAGGCAGTTAAAAGTTCAGCCGTAATCTGCATCTGCTCCGTGTTTGTTGTTTTAGGATTTGGCCAGAAACGGATTCTATAAAACCCTCGGATTCCCTCAGAGTCGGGCTTCAGGTCGTGACAAGTTCAGCGATCGGAGCGGCTTATTCACAGCTCACGAGGGGTTAAGTCTGGAAGGGTTTTAATGAATATTCTGAATCCAGGTCCTTGTGAAGACTCCTCCGCGCGCACGACGCCCCCCAACCCCTAAAATATGTCGCTTTCTTCCCTTAAGGACCCGGCTAATAACATTTTTAAATAAATGATTAAAGCGGGACGCGTCGGAAGCCGGCTGCGCTGACGGGGAAATGAAGCGGGCGGCGGGTGGAGAGGTCGCCCCGGCGAGTTAATTGAATCGCTGAACTCGGGGTTTGAGGGGCGCGCGCGTTCTGATGGCGGCCGCAGATGATTTTTAAGGAAAAACTTAAGTACTAAACAAGCACCTGATTTTTATATAATTACATTAACCCCTTGGCTGCCAGCGACCTGCCAAGCGCTGAGCTGATTGGAGGGGGCGTGGGGCCTCCTTCACCCAGACTCTTCGTTTTCACAGAGTGTCATCCGCTGTAAAAGCCCCCTCAGGGGTAATTTTCCCTCAGTCCTGGGAGAATCAACAAAGTCCGGAATCTGGAATGTATCATACCTTCAATGAAGAAAGTGCTAGAACGTTGTAATTGAGTTGATTTTTTTTCCCAAACTGCATTTCCAGAAGCACAAAATCCACTAAAACACAAATCCGACCCGTGCTCTGCCTGTAGTTAATTAAATAAAGTAATTATTACCCTTTGCTGTTTGCAGAAAACACATTGGTGTCTTTGCTAAAAGCTGCCGTTCCTTCTGAATTTAACTCATTTCCACCTAAATGTAACGTTAACACAGAAGTCTGGAACCTTCCGGCAGGTCAGGCCTGGTCACCAAGTAGGGTGACCACATGTCCCGGGTTGCCCAGGTCAGTCCCGCAATGGGTCCCGGGCAGCCTCAATCGGGGCACAAAACGAAGAGTCTGGGTGAAGGAGGTCTCAGCCAATCAGGAGAGACTTCTCAACTCTCTTGATTGCCTGAGAGTTCAGAAGCCTGTCCTGATAGGCTGAGTTCCTCCTTCACACCAACTCAGTGTAAGCTGCGGCCAGCACTAGGTATGAGTGTGTATGTGATATATATATTAAATATATAATGTATTTATGTGTATGTGGCGGTGTGTATATGTGAATCAGGGTGTATGAGATATATATATATATATATTAAATATAAAATGTATTTATGTGTATGTGACGGTGTGTATATGTAAATCAGGGGGTATGAGATATATATATATATATATATATATATATTAAATATATAATGTATTTATGTGTATGTGGCGGTGTGTATATGGGAATCAGGGTGTATGATATATATATATATGTTAAATATAAAATGTATTTATGTGTATGTGACGGTGTGTATATGTGAATCAGGGGGTATGAGATATATATATATTAAATATAAAATGTATTTATGTGTATGTGGCGGTGTGTATATGTGAATCAGGGTGTATGAGATATACATATATATATTAAATATAAAATGTATTTATGTGTATGTGACGGTGTGTATATGTAAATCAGGGTGTATGAGATATATATATATATATATATTAAATATATAATGTATTTATGTGTATGTGACGGTGTGTATATGTGAATCAGGGTGTATGAGATATATATATATGTTAAATATATAATGTATTTATGTGTATGTGGCAGTGTGTATATGTGAATCAGGGGGTATGAGATATATATATATATATATTAAATATATAATGTATTTATGTGTATGTGACGGTGTGTATATGTGAATCAGGGTGTATGAGATATATATATATATATATGTTAAATATAAAATGTATTTATGTGTATGTGGCAGTGTGTATATGTGAATCAGGGGGTATGAGATATATATATATATATTAAATATATAATGTATTTATGTGTATGTGACGGTGTGTATATGTGAATCAGGGTGTATGAGATATATATATATGTTAAATATATAATGTATTTATGTGTATGTGGCAGTGTGTATATGTGAATCAGGGGGTATGAGATATATATATATATATATTAAATATATAATGTATTTATGTGTATGTGACGGTGTGTATTTGTGAATCAGGGTGTATGAGATATATATATATGTTAAATATATAATGTATTTATGTGTATGTGACGGTGTGTATATGTGAATCAGGGGGTATGAGATATATATATATGTTAAATATAAAATGTATTTATGTGTATGTGGCGGTGTGTATATGTAAATCAGGGGTTATGAGATATATATATATATATATGTTAAATATAAAATGTATTTATGTGTATGTGACGGTGTGTATATGTGAATCAGGGTGTATGAGATATACATATATATATTAAATATAAAATGTATTTATGTGTATGTGACGGTGTGTATATGTGAATCAGGGTGTATGAGATATATATATATGTTAAATATAAAATGTATGTTATGTGTATGTGGCGGTGTGTATATGTGAATCAGGGTGTATGAGATATACATATATATATTAAATATAAAATGTATTTATGTGTATGTGGCGGTGTGTATATGTAAATCAGGGGGTATGAGATATATATATATATATGTTAAATATAAAATGTATTTATGTGTATGTGGCAGTGTGTATATGTGAATCAGGGTGTATGAGATATATATATATGTTAAATATAAAATGTATTTATGTGTATGTGGCGGTGTGTATATGTAAATCAGGGGGTATGAGATATATATATATATATGTTAAATATATAATGTATTTATGTGTATGTGACGGTGTGTATATGTGAATCAGGGTGTATGAGATATATATATATGTTAAATATAAAATGTATTTATGTGTATGTGGCAGTGTGTATATGTGAATCAGGGTGTATGTGAGATATATATAATATATAATGTATTTATGTGTATGTGACGGTGTGTATATGTGAATCAGGGTGTATGAGATATATATATATGTTAAATATAAAATGTATTTATGTGTATGTGGCGGTGTGTATATGTAAATCAGGGGGTATGAGATATATATATATATATGTTAAATATAAAATGTATTTATGTGTATGTGACGGTGTGTATATGTGAATCAGGGGGTATGAGATATATATATATGTTAAATATATAATGTATTTATGTGTATGTGGCGGTGTGTATATGGGAATCAGGGTGTATGATATATATATATATGTTAAATATAAAATGTATTTATGTGTATGTGACGGTGTGTATATGTGAATCAGGGGGTATGAGATATATATATATGTTAAATATAAAATGTATTTATGTGTATGTGGCAGTGTGTATATGTGAATCAGGGTGTATGAGATATATATATATTAAATATAAAATGTATTTATGTGTATGTGACGGTGTGTATATGTGAATCAGGGTGTATGAGATATATATATATATATGTTAAATATAAAATGTATTTATGTGTATGTGGCGGTGTGTATATGTGAATCAGGGTGTATGAGATATATATATATGTTAAATATAAAATGTATTTATGTGTATGTGGCGGTGTGTATTTGTGAATCAGGGTGTATGAGATATATATATATGTTAAATATAAAATGTATTTATGTGTATGTGGCAGTGTGTATATGTGAATCAGGGTGTATGAGATATATATATATGTTAAATATATAATGTATTTATGTGTATGTGGCGGTGTGTATATGTGAATCAGGGTGTATGAGATATATATATATGTTAAATATAAAATGTATTTATGTGTATGTGGCGGTGTGTATTTGTGAATCAGGGTGTATGTGAGATATATATAATATATAATGTATTTATGTGTATGTGGCGGTGTGTATATGTGAATCAGGGTGTATGAGATATATATATATTAAATATAAAATGTATTTATGTGTATGTGACGGTGTGTATATGTGAATCAGGGTGTATGAGATATATATATATATTAAATATAAAATGTATTTATGTGTATGTGGCGGTGTGTATATGTGAATCAGTGTTTATATATTTCCGAGTTTTGTGTAAAGTCATGCACGGCGGGGCGATTACTTTCCAGGGATCCGTGTATAAAGTGGATATAGAGGCAAAAGGTGATTATTGTTGACCTTATTTGCATGCGCCTACCCAGAATCCCTTGTGGTTGTGGCAGCACCATGAGATTTCTGAGGGAAAAACAATCCTTCTGGTGTCTGTAGATGAGTGTTTAATAATAATACTTCTACTACCTCCTTTATATATATACATATTAAGGTTTGAGTCTTTACACAGGAGAAACGGGGCGACTAGACGGGGTCCCGATGGGGCTGTATTTAATAAAGTCTTTGGTTATTATCTCAAGATTCATGATGCACCCGGGATCATCTCAGGTCAGGGTCATGTTGCCCCAGATCCTCAGCCACTTTTGTCCCAGAGTACGCCATTTGCTTGGATCTTTGATGTTCCGGACGTGTTTTGCCACACGTCGCATGGACAGCTAACGAGACCCGCCTGTCGCCTGTCTGTCAACCGCCTTTTGCCCCCTGTCACCCGCCTGTCACCTGCCTATCACCCGCCTGTCGCCCACCTGTCACCTGTCTGTCACTCGCCTGTCGCCCGCCTGTCGCGGTCACACATCAAGAGTAGATAATCCACGTGATGAACGGATTCAAGAATTTAAACGAATATTTTTATGAAAGGAACGCGCAGATCGTCGGGGCGACCAGCGAACGGATCTCCGCTTTATTATGGAAACATCGTGACGAAGGCAGAGATCCTCTACCTGTTTTACGAGCAGCTGGTGAGGATTTCCTGAAGCCGACGCGGGAAATTGTCACCAAACCCGTAATTAACTCCTTGGCTTTAATCGCCGGTTATTGTTCTAACTCGCATTTCTCTTTCAAAACAATAAATCAAAGCATGAAATTCATATCAACAAATTCATTGACGTAAAACTCAAAGGGAATCGCTTCTGAGACGCCGCGAATCGCGTCGGGGGGTCAGATGGCGAGAGGTCGGCGTTAGGGACGGAACGATCTCTGAAGCGAAGGAACGAGAGGCTATCTGCGGAGCGGATGCTGGTTATTACTCGCTGCTGTACAGAACTGAGAGGGGGAAGGAGTTCTCGTGCGGAATCTCAGAGACGACTTCCTGTTAAAACACAGAGAAGGACAGAGAGGCGTCCCGCGGGGCTGCGTTAGATTATCAGCGGCCGCGTTCAGGTGCTTCTCGGAGGATCGGAAAGGCTCCAGCGAGGACGAGAGGTCTGCGTTTAATTATCCTGGATAAAGAAGCAAGAGAACCGTTCCGGGTGTCAGACATGCGGGGCAGAGGAGGACGCGCAGAACATTGCCCCCCCCCCACCACGCGTGGCAGCTCCACACACTCATTGGATGTAATATATGAGCTGAAGATGCCCCCAATCCACATCTCAGAAATCCACGGGGAATAAACGTGCAGCGGAACGTTCCAGGCCAAGCCGTCAATTAGGCGAATAAAGCCCTTCCGATCTGGATCCGTGTAACCTGGAGTCCGATGTGTTCTCGATTCACACGTCGCTGGGGTGGAGAATTTATTAAAGCAGACGATCCGCGTGCGGAGAGATTAGAAGAAAGATATGGGGGGTCCGCGGGCGCCGATCTCACGCACCCCCTATTTATTACAATAAAGATATTGGGGAGACCGACTGCAGCCTTACATCGCGGATGGGATATCACCTAATATACTCAGTGCTGTGCTACTCGGTGCTCTACTGCCCTAAAAGTAATCCGTTTTACTCTGAACTCATTCGACTCAAACGGCCATAATTAAACGGAGAGCGATTACCTCGGCCAATAACGTGTCATCCTTGGATAAATAATAATAAATCATCAGATAAATTCCCATTATCCGCAGAAAGTATCTCGAGACGAATGAGACGCTCGCCTGGTACATGAGTGACGTCACGACCATAAAATAGTGAGAATTTCACGGATTGGGTCCGCCGCTGGGTAGAACGTGCGCGGCGTCTGAATTATGCACACTGTTAACCCTTTAAAAACATGATGTGGTCAGGAGCCAACGCTCGGCAGAGACAGCGACCGGCGGATGAGGCAGCTCCGGAATAAAGACTCTTTATAAAAGATCCATTATGGAGAGATTTAGGGATTAAGGGATTAGATTGCGACACATCTGTCCGGCAGCCGCTGCGCTCGGCGAGACCTCTATCGCCCGGCGCGTTCCGCAGATGGAAGGAGGTTCTCGCAATCTGCGCGGCCCCCGAATGGCTTTTATCGCGTTAGAAACGCGCAGAGACCCCGCATGGATGCTTTTCATTCGCTTTCATCGCTCCTAATCCTCGTAATGCCGAGTCGGATCCAGAATCACGGGATGGAATAACAAAGGCGGCCGGCGCCCCCCCATCGAGACTTCTGTTCTGTTACACCAATCCTTTCCTTATTTCAGATAAAAGTCCGTTTTTCACAGAATTTGCATTATTTCTCCATAATTGGAGCATTAGTACGGGGGGGGGCGATGGTTTAGGTGCCCCTGGGGTGTCTCGGTCACTTTACTCGCTTCCCACCCCGGAGTCTGTATTATCCCTCAGAACGATGACACGGGGGGCAGTTCACAAATGATGTCACTGAATTAAGTTGAATTGCGTTAAAACGTGGATCTTCTTCCAGATATTAATGCTGGACTTTAATAATAAATAAAACTGTTTAACAGCCAAAAGCTTTCTGTCTTTACAAACCTTTTTTAGTGAATCCTGGCAAAATGCAGCAAAATGGAAGGAGCTGGCGGGTTGTGTCTAGTAGATTGTAAGCTCTGAGGACCGGGGCCCACCAGTCTGCCACCAGTCGGAGTCACGGGTTCCATCACTTTTATTTTTCATGTTTTGGGCTGAGTTTGGCTTTTGGGGACGTTTCCGCCTGTTTCTCAGCTCGCTGTTTTTGGGGTTTGACGTAGGACCCCCCGGATCAGATGGCGGCATCGGCGGGGTTCCCTTTGAGTTTCATCCTCTGCCTCCCAGCCTGACGGGTCGAGTCCCGTTTCCCCAAAACTTGAGGGGCTTCAGTGAACTTTTACCCAACGGCAGAAAACGTGTACATTTCGGCCCGATTTATTCCTCCCCGGGGGCCTTTTCCTGTAACGTTAACCAGCGCGGCATATGGATTTTATGAACAGGCTGATGTATCGCGGCGCATGGAGCCGACATCAAACGAGAACGGGAATAATGAGGTGTAAAGAGAGGCCTCTCTGCGTCTTAAACACACGGAAGCGGCGATGGCTTCGGCTGGCGCAGGAACAGATGCCGGAGGTAGAAATATCCCGCGTCAGTCACTTAATCCCAATTCACGGGCATCAGGTCACCTTCGCTGAGTGAACACGCGTGTAGCGTGATATCGAGGAGTACCCCCCAGCCGCGCAGGGGCCCCGTACTTCTACACCTGCGCATGCGCCGCCGCGTGACATACCAAAGGACGCCAAAAGGACTCCTCCATCTTTACACTTATTTCAGACATATTTTACTTCCTTCTCAGCTGGCAGCGGAGCTTCGGCGGACGTACTCGGCTTTAGGGGCCACAGTTTCAGGGCCCCTGGGCGGGATCTGGTAATCTAGAGGTTAAATACGACAGGTGGATGTGGCCCCCGGGTTCCCATTCACTTCTATGCAATTCCTGCTTTATATTAAAGGAAATTTGTGAGGAAATTGAGGGTTCCGGCCCCAACCATTTAAGGTGTCATCCAGCAGGACCAATAGATTGTAAGCTCATGGAATCCACGCAGCATGCGATATAAAGGAAGTTTTTCTTTAGTAGATTTGCTGGTGGGTCAGCCATTTTCTCCTTTTATTTCCAGAATCTTCCATAAGAAGTCGTGGAGTGGGACTCCGGAGCTGTCGGCCATGTCTTTCCCCGAGGGGCTCGTTCCCCGCCTTGCAGCCATTTCATTATAAATCCATTCAGTAAACGAGGTCGTCTCGCGGGGCCCTTAAAACGCTCCATCGGACAGTTTATTTATCGATGAGGATTTCAGCGTAACGGATTGTATGACGGAGCCCTGCTAACCGTCCTGGCCGTGGAAGGGTTAATACGGAATGCTGGGAAATAAATCGGAAGCGGGGGGGGCAATAACGCGGCCATTACATGGCTGGATGGCGTTTTCCGGATCCCCTCGGAAGGGTCCCAGGTCCCCTCCGTGTCGGGGCTTGGATTGCTTTAGGTGGGGTCCGCGGTTTATCTTCTGTCCCAAAGTCGGACGAATACCTCGAGAAGATCCTCCGGGAAAGGAGCGTCCGGGGGTCACCCGCCGTTTATTTGTTTATTTATTTGAGTTTTCACGTAAAGTGGAAAAATAGTTGGGGGGGAAGAAAAGAGTCTTCCGGGGGCCGGGGCAGACGGGTGGGATGATGAGGCCGTCCTGGCACTTTAAGGCCGGTGGCCACCAAATAATGTAAATGTGGCCGCCAACTGGACAGGGGAGGCGGACGTTGCTTTTTATGCTCACGTGTTATCCGCCAACCAGTAGAATATGAAGCAGTGGCCCTCCGGCCGTGTGCCCGTGGTGCGCCGGGGCCCCACTCTGTACTCTGGACAGGAAGCCATTTTGTTCAGTATTATGATAACTGCAGCGTTCATTTTGCCGTTTATCGCAGTATTTTCCGAGGACGGCAGGTTCTGGGAGCCCCGGGCCCCCCGCCGCTCGGATCGTTCCACGAGGAGTCGTTCTGGTTTCCGGAACCTTCCAGGTCGCTTTTTCTCCTCATATTTCTCAAACTTTTCTGCATTTAACCCTGCGGGGGGTTTTCTAGGTCTTAGTTTCTGGAAAAAAATACAAATGAGAAGATTATTTTAGTGAAAAGAATCCACATCCAGCACCCCCCGGTAACCGGAACGCCCCTGAACCCCGGCTTCTCTCCGCCGGCTCCAGACCCACCTTAGAGCATCTCTCAGTAACTGGAGACCCTTGCTGTCCCGGGGCCATTCCATATCTTTCCGTACGTATATAACTCGTAAACCACGGGGGGTCCCTGAATCAGCTGCCAACCCGCCGCCATCGCTTTCATTCTCAAACACAGCGAATCGCCTTCTCCGAAACGCAGACATAACAGAAGTATCTGGAATTTATTATTCCCAAAAACCTGAAAAACACGGATATGAGCTGCAGACGGATGAAAATCGTAACTGTGATACTTTAATATCCATGCGCGCTCTCGGAGAGGGGGCCGCGACCGCCTGCTGCCCCCCCGGTGTCACCGACCATTTCCTCAGACAGATTCCAGATCAGCCAATGGAATTTCCGATGAGGTGTCGCACGGTCTGGTTTCCTCCGCCGGTCCGTCAGTGAAGGGGTTAATCCAATGAAATGTAACGAATCAGATTGCTGGCCAGCAACGCTCCCGGAGATTGGGATTATAATGCGGCCGAAACATGCGCGAAGTTCTGCGGTTTATCACTCCTGTGCGCCACGGACATGTTCTGGAGATAAAGTGATGACATCATGAGGTGTGAGGTGATGAAAGCCGGGTGAACACCGCGGCTCCTCCCGTTTCTCTGATTAAAGGTCCAGATAATTATGATCAAACAGTAATTAACATTACGTTATACAGGGGGCCGGCTCACTTATTTAACTATACATGTTACAGGGGGCAGCTCGCTGATTTAACTAAACATGTTACAGGGCCGGGAAAGCATCCTCTTCCTGCACATTATGATGAGGCGAGCGGCTTGGTGTCGGCAGCGTGTCGGACGTCTCGCTCTCCCGAGCTGCTCCTTCAGTCCATTGTCAGTAATTCCGCTCCATTATTTCCGCGCAGCCTCCCCCTCCCCCATCCACAAACTGACTTCTCCGGATCGATCTGGCAAATCCATTCAACATCAACAGACATCGCGGCGGCGGCCGGCGGACGTCCAAACAACAACAACACGGAAGCAGAGAGCGCTGCGCTGTACGTCGCGCACAGAGACGCTTGGTTGTCGATGCAAATTGTTTAACTTCCTGTTTGTGGGGATTCGCTATCGCTATGGAAACTGACGGATCCTGAACCCCTAGAGTTACGAGCGTTCGGCGGAGCGGAAAATCATCAAAAAGAGAGATGATGCAAATGCGCCAGTTACATGCGGTGCGCCCCCCGGGGATATACACGGCGTGCGCATGCTTGGTGCATGTATGTGTTTCCACCTGTGCTAAAGGAAGAACTTATTAAAGAAAGGGGTTAATGGCCGTGGAGGAGGAAGCGTGTGATGGTGAAGAAGCTGCTAGAAACCGGACGTGGCTGAGGAACCGCGTGTCCGCCTCACGAGACATGACAAAGAAAGTGATTTACCGGCTGAGACGGGGAAGCGGAGCGACGTTCGGCCCCCGTATTTACCGTGATCACGGCCTGGGCTGTCGGAAAAAATCACGATGGATGTCAAGTAAAAAAATTATGAAAAAAGTTCATTTTTTTTTACACGTTTCTCTCCTGTATCCGTATAATGCAACCGTGATTCCGGTGACACCGAGGCACAGACCCCGGACCGCGCGGCACAAACACTAAGCAGCGCATGTGCAGAGCCTGTTCCCGCACCTGTCTTCTGAACACAAACATTACGGGGGGCGCGCTTCGCGGGATCCGGTACGAGGGGAGAGGCTAAACGGCATCCAAACGTGCGAGGACCGGGCGTCAATCATACAATTTCACGGGCTAATTCCATGTTGGACGCGCACACGCCTGACACGTGACTGATGATTTATCTAAACTCACACAGGTGGCGAGAAAATCCTCGTCTGACGATAACAGATGCTTTGCCCCAGGATGATAGGAGTTGATATTTAACAACATCTGGAGACATCGAAATATAATTTGCCGGACGCGTTCTCAATCTGGCTAATGTTTTCATGGCGGTGTCCCTCATGCTGGCCGCGCATGTACTGCGGTGTCCCTCATGCTGGCCGCGCATGTACTGCGGTGTCCCTCGTTCTGGCCGCACATGTACTGCGGTGTCCCTCGTGCTGGCCGCGCATGTACTGCGATGTCCCTCGTGCTGGCCGCGCATGTACTGCGATGTCCCTCGTGCTGTCCGCGCATGTACTGCGGTGTCCCTCGTGCTGGCCGCGCGTGTTCCCGTGTCACAGAATAATCCCGGTCATACTCTGCTGACTGCGGCGATTTTGCAAATGCATTAACCCCGTCAGCACCCTTCACTTTTCGTTTCACTTCTGCCTGCAGCAAGACATCTGCGCCTGGCTGACTAATTGAGTTAATTACGTGCAGTGAGAGGCACACGCGAGGGCTGCACACGGGGGCCGCACGCAGACGCCACTCCGTGTTTTATCATTAGTGATTTTGGCAAAGAGACCAAAACCAACTTGTTGTGTCATATTTGTATCTGATGTATTAAGTTTTGCTGCACACGGCTGTAACCAGCACACGCGTCCGATCTCGGCCCCCCAGACGCAGCGACGCCGACTGAACGAGCCCCGATCGGCTTCCTGAGTTACAGCAAAGTTTTAACAAAATAAAATGAGTCTGAGAAGCTCCTCGGATGCCAAGAGAATCTGACGACAAAAGCCCCCGGCAGCCGTTCTTATAAATCCCCTCCCCCACATTAAATACAGTAAAGTATACTGTGGTGGGGCTACTGGGGCAACATTGTTACAAGGGCCCCCCTACAGGTTCAGAAACCCACAATCAGCGGCATCCCCAGGAATCAGAAGTTACGAGGCGATTATACGAAGCTACAAGAAAGTTAGAAAACAGCCACTGAGCGTCCGCCGTAACCCGGCACCCAGAGGAGAGCAACACATACATATAGACACGGAAAGGCATCACGCACATACATGCGTACATACATGCACATACATCCACGGCACAAGCCCCTGTATTCATACAGAAGTATGCAAACACACACTCATGCACACACCTGCACACACTCACACACACTGACACCGAGTATCTCTGCTCCTGCGACTGCCGGCTGTGACTCTGAGCTTTAGCTTCTTCTTGCAGGCAGAGGATCATGAAGCTTCCACTCCGACTGCAACATGCGCAGGAAGAAAGATTTCACAAATTTCTTAGAACGTTTTAAAACATTATCAGTTTCTTCTTTTAAACAGAAATAAAAACTTCCACAACCAATAAAATCTGCTCTATTGTTATTAATTAATTAATTAATTACAGCTATGGTGACATCTGGAAATTCAGACAATATCCCAACTTTAACCCATAAAAGTACCGTACGGAAATAGATGTTTCCGTTAACATTCCTGTCAGCACGCGCCACGCATCACCCGGCGTGTCAAGGAGGCAGAGGGGCCACAGGTGCAAATTACTAACAAATTGGTGGAAACCAAACGGCGTCCTTTGGTGCAAATTGTAACATATGTGATGTTAATCTTATAATGAAGATTAATTACACTTAACACGACTTGATACATCAGACTGACAGCTCTGCACATCACGAGGATCCGGAGTGAGAACTGAAGGGTTCCGCAGTCTGAGCGCTCGGACGTGAATGCGGTGAAATACTGAGGACAAAAACTGTGTAATCTGTACTTATACCCCACACACTGCAGGGGGCAGCACTTTACCTGCTTCCATCAGCAATAAGTGAAAATGAAATGTGTCCTGGAAAACATCTCTTACTCTATGCAGCAATGACCAAAAATGGTTGTTGTTCCAAGAATGTGAGGTTTTACTGAAAAAAACAAGTAGTGGAAAAGACTGATTTATAAAAGAAGAAGAGAAACAAAGAAAAACTTGCCCCCTGCTGCCCCCAAGTATATAATGTAATTTTGCCCCTGTAAATACGGTATGTGGGTGTGTGTGAATGTATAGCACAGCACTGCCACCTGCTGGTGTGTGAATGTATAGCACAGCACTGTCATCTGCTGGTGTGTGAATGTATAGCACAGCACTGCCATCTGCTGGTGTGTGAATGTATAGCACAGCTCTGCCACCTGCTGGTGTGTGAATGTATAGCACAGCACTGCCATCTGCTGGTGTGTGAATGTATAGCACAGCACTGCCACCTGCTGGTGTGTGAATGTATAGCACAGCACTGCCATCTGCAGGGGTGTGAATGTATAGCACTGGGTTTAATCCAAACTGGGTACTTGTACCCCTGGGCTTGCACTATAGTGTACTCTTTTACAAAGTATTTTGAAATAGCCTTAAATGCATTTTTTACCCTATACTTACCTAAAATTACACAAGTAAGAAACTGAAGAGCACACAAGGGGTGCCAGGGACTGTTCTGGCCCTGGCGGCTGTCACTAACCCCTTCCCAAGAAGCCCGGGGGACCTGAATTAGACTGCAGAGCTCTGACATCACCATGAATCAAATAGGGCTGCCACCTTTCCCAGAGATGGACACCATAATAGCACAGAACCTGTGGGTGTCCCGGGGCTGCTTTTTCAGTAAAATGTTGGGGATTTTTTTTTAAATGACCTGAAATACACATAATTTAGTTTTAAAATGAATTATTCCGCGTATTTCCACCACATTGTTTTAGCATTTCCTGCATTTTGTTTAGTATAAAACAGAATTTGCTACGTTTGGTGAACTCGGTGTAACCGGTATCTGGATTTATATGTTTCGAAGCCGTGACCGTAATGGTTTAAGACTCTGTTTCACGCGCATGGAATTCATTAAAAACACTTCCCTGACACTTATAGGGTTAATTAAAGGAATTAAAGGAACCATGAAGGAGATGTTTGTCGATTAATGAACCAATTGCTTAATTAAACTTAATGAAATCCGGATAATGATCTCGCCTTATTATTTCGGAGAAGTTTGGCTGTTGCCGGTAATGGTTGATAACGTAACCGGACCCGCCGGGAGCCGCCGTCACTCCTGGATCCCTGAAAGATGATCCCAGCAGAGATTATACAGAGAGACGCAACGTATATGATATACATCCAAATAATCCGGAAACGGTGGCTCCCGTCCAATCACATCACCCGGAAATCATCTTCCGGAAATCGCGTTGGAAACTTCTGTAAAGCGCAATGGTTCTTCGCAACTTTCTGTTGTTGCCATGGTAATTAGAACCACTAGAAGCCTTTAAATCCGCCTCATATGATGGAGGTCGTTTGCTGGAGGCCTGATGCAGCCTAACGATGCGTTCTCTTTTTTCTCATCAGACCCTTCGCCGCGTCCATTTCTTGCTCATCCCTCTCGACGATGTCTCATCCATTCATTTATTTGTCTCAGCGGGTGACAGCGAGGGTATATTAGGGACCCTCTCAGGGAGCGGCCCCCTGTTATTGTTTGCTGTATGGGACAAAGCCCCCCCCCCCGTTGCGGTGAATGCGGTGGGTCGCTGGCACGGTGCGAAGGTTAACTACCTGTACAGGTGGTGGGACTGGTGGTGCAGAAGCCTCTGGGTTAAATGCCGGACACTCCTGGGGCCGCTGCCCTCGTGCTATCGTTGGGTGGATTTGGGACGCCGGTAGCCACGTGCCAGCCGGTGGTGTTCCGGTTAAACGGGTTATCGGTGGTATGGTTGGTAAATACATGGCTCGGCTCGGCTCATGCGATGGTTGGTGATACGTTATATGTTTCCGTAGATTTACAGACATTCGCACAGAAAGTTCCAACGTGGCGTAAGGATATGTTGAGTGTCTTGGAGCGGAGCTGGAAGCGCCCCGGACGGTTTCATCCATAACTGACTTTAATAAATGTTTAATGGTCCCTTATTCTGAAACGGCGGAATTCTGCATTTGGGGAGGAAAGAGGATTTTTTATCATTGTCTGTTCCTTTGCCAGGGAGACCAGCTGAGCAAACAAAAAGCCAACTGTCCCCCAAGACAAGTGGGGAGATTTGGCGGATTTGCGTTACGGCCCCGGGCCGCCTGACTCCGTGACGTGTCATGAACGCTAAATTGCATTACGGGGCCAATTACGCAATAAATGGCTGACGTTCTGTTGCACAAATGATGGCGACTAATGAACGCGTTTTGAGTTGAATCATTGTACAGCGCTGCGGAATAAGATGGTGCTATATAAACCAAACCAATAAATAATCGTTGTTTTACAGCTTGGCAGACGCCGGGCGCCGAGAAGGATAATAAAAACTAGACTATTTTTACATTAAATTAAACGATTTTATTCCACAATAAGCAAGTTTCTCTGCACTTTCTGTTTTCTTGTTTTTTGCTTCCTGGAGAAAATCAATTATTGGTCTGCAAACTCTCAGAACGGCATTTATTGGGTAAAATAATTATATTTCACAGCCATGGATCTGCTGGAGGAGCCGACATCCGGCCCGGAGTTTGAGAACGTTCCGGAGCCGGGACCCTTGGTTAGGTGAAGCGGTACTGCGGGGAAATTCTCACCTGGCTGCGGGGTGACGGCTTCCGCCTCTCAGAGAAAACCTTTTCACCAAACTGCAGAGATTTGGATTATGTTTTACACCCGGATTGTTATGTATACATGGTGCGGGGTCTGTTAATAATTACATACTGCAGGGTACATTATTACCATTTAAAGGGGTGCTTATTATTATCCTTTTTTATATGTAATACAGTATTAATAATAGTATATACATATATTTACATTTATATAATACATACATATTAGTCTATATATTGTAATATTTATAATACATTTATATAGTATATATATATATTCTATTAATAATAATAATACATTTATATAATACATACATATTAGTCTATATATTTTAATATTTATAATACATTTATATAATACAGTAATATATATATATATTCTATTAATAATAATACATTTATATAATTAGTCTATATTAGTCTATAATACAGTAATAATAATAGTATATATATATATATATATACTATTAATAATAATACATTTATATAATACATACATATTAGTCTATATATATATATTAATAATAACTATAATACATTAATATAATACAGTAATAATAATAGTATATATATATTCTATTAATAATAACAATACATCTATATAATACATACATATTAGTCTATATATATTAATAACTATAATACATTTATATAATACAGTCATAATAATAGTATATATATATTCTATTAATAATAATAATACATTTATATAATACACACATATTAGTCTATATATATTAATAACTATAATACATTTATATAATACAGTAATAATAATAGTATATATATATTCTATTAATAATTATACATTTATATAATACATACATATTAGTCTATATATATTAATAACTATAATACATTTATATAATACAGTAATAATAATAGTATATATATTCTATTAATAATAATAATACATTTATATAATACACACATATTAGTATATATATATATTAATAACTATAATACATTTATATAATACAGTAATAATAATAGTATATATTTTATTAATAATAATAATACACTTATATAATACATACATATTAGTCTATATATATTAATAATAACTATAATACATTTATATAATACAGTAATAATAATAGTATATATTTTATTAATAATAATAATACATCTATATAATACATACATATTAGTCTATATATTTTAATATTTATAATACATTTATATAATACAGTAATAATAATAGTATATATATATTCTATTAATAATAATAATAATACATTTATATAATACATACATATTAGTCTATATATATTAATAATAACTATAATAAATTTATATAATACAGTAATAATAATAGTAGATATATATATTCTATTAATAATAATAATGTATTTATATAATACATACATATTAGTCTATATATATATTAATAACTATAATACATTTATTTAATACAGTAATAATAATAGTATATATATATATATATTCTATTAATTATAATAATACATTTATATAATACATACATATTAGTCTATATATATTAATAATAACTATAATACATTTATATAATACAGTAATAATAATAGTATAAGAGTCACAAACCTTAATGGGATGTTCGTCACAACGAGGTGACGTTTATAACCGCGAGAATTTACCTGACTGGAATTTAACGTCTCCGGCAGATTCCATTCAGTCATTTTATTGATTCGGAACCTTGACATTAAAATCCCATCGCCGCCAGAAATCACTCAGCCGCTGAGACCCTGCGCCGCTCGCACTCCGGGGGGACACAGAAGAAAATGGGGTTTATTCTAAACCCCTCATTGTCTTTATAAATTGAAGTCACCAAAATCCCGCTAGAAAGTCCAGCTCTAAACCTGTGCAGAAATGAGGTCTCTCTCTCCTCTCCTTCGCTCTCTCCTCTACTTCTCTCCTCTCCTTTCCCCAGAGCTGACTCGGAATTCCGCGCAGGTTTAAAGTTTGGGAATAGACATAATTCTCAGGCACGAAATCAGAATCAGGATCTCCGGACGCCGAGAGACGCTTTTACACAAATAATTCAGACAGAAAACGCGTTTCTCTATCAGCTCTTTAAAAAGCCGGGTTTATCCAGAGAAATATTTTTCTTAAACACAATAATGGGCCGCGCATGGACTGAAAATACAGATTTCTGATTTCAAGATTCATAAACAAATCCTGATTTAAAATGAAGAAAAAAAGAAATTGAAATAATTAAAATAGAAAAGAAAGGGAAAGGATTCGATTCCATAAATATTTGGGTTCCGTCCAGGCGGCGGATTCCATGCTTCGTTCACCGGTCGGGGGCCCGGGGCTCTCTGGGTCGTCACTCGGCCCCCATCAGCTAATTTCAGTGAGGTTCAAATAATTGATCCGAATCTCTAATTATATTAAATCTGTTGCTGTAAGCAGATCCTCGCGATCCAGACACGCGCATGTTCAAGCTTTTCCTACGTACACACATCCAATCAGCCGACACCATATAACATAACCTAATAAACCATAGGGTGGGGGTTATGGGGACGGCTGCTGCCCCTCACCCTGCATCCCCCTTCTGTTTTCCCCAAACTTCCACCATACGTGTCATGCAGCCGTGAATCGACCCACAGAGCCCCCAGGAGGAATATCCCCTGTATTCCCGGGACGTCCGGACTCCGAGGGGCTCCTCCAAAAGCCGCTCTCTCCTCCGGGCTTTGGGTCGTTGTCTTTTGGCTTCCCTTCTGCTAAAATCAGGCAGATCGGAGTCATTAAACTTCTGCAACCGAATAAATTCTGAAGCTGCAGGATGTGTTAAATGTAACAGAAATACCAATTACATAAGTTATGGCGAGTAAATTTAAGGGATAGTAGAAATATTATTATTAAACACTCATCTACAGACACCAGACCGCCAGAAGGCTTGTTTTTCCCTCAGAAATCTCATGGTGCTGCCACGACCACAAGGGATTCTGGGTAGGCGCATGCAAATAAGGTCAACAATAATCACCTTTTGCCTCTATATCCACTTTATACCCGGATCCCTGGAAAGCAATCGCCCCGCTGTACAGGACAGACTTTACACAAAACTCGGGTAAGAGGTGCAGCAGCCAGATCACCGCTCATGGACGGTTGTTTCATCCTTAATGGCATTCATCAGCATGAGGTTGTGAAGGGTTTTCCCATCACTACTTTACTCACCATAACTTATGTAATGGTATTTCTTGGCTACCCCAAGCCTCACGTAGAGGGACAAATCCAGGGATCTGTGTATAAAGCAGATAAAGAGCCAAAAGGTCATAGTTGTTGACCTTGTTTGCATGCGCCTACCCAGAATCCCTTTGTCGTTGTGGCAATACGATGACATTTGAAGGAAAAAAAATCCTTCTGGAGTCTGTAAATGAGCATTTAATAATAATACTTCTACTGCCCTCTTACGTGTAACAGGGAAGAGTTGGGTAAACATGGAAATCAAGTAAAAGGTTGATAAATATCTGGATGTAGTTGGTTCTCAGCTTTACTACACGCAGATCCGTCATTTTCTTTGTCTGGGTAACTAAATGGTTGCATAAAACACACGGACCGGCATCATTTAAAAAAAAAAAAGATTTTCTAAGCATTTCTTTTCTGAGTCTTTTTATTTAATACAGAGGTCAAAAAATGATATGTCATTAATCCTGAGGATGTTCAAGTATGCGTTAAAATAACATTATTTTGCATTATTTGCCAAACGTTGCCATCCATGCTCTTAATGTCTTATTACGTCTCAGGCAGTTCCCTCCCCGTGCATTCCTGCGCGATATCGGACGTTCTCATGCAGCCAGCGTGCGCGACTAGCAGACCCCCTGCCCCTGGGGAATTCTAATGGTCAGGGAGAGGGGGCCAAATATAATTTTACGAAATAAATTAATGTACAAATAATGCACTAAATTAAAAAATTATATTTATTAAAAATATTTCCATTTTTGTGCAAAGGGAGCCGTTTGTTTGCTGGTCCTCGTCATTTAGTGAACAGTGTCGCCCCCTAACACACAGGAATGGTGCATGCGCGCGGGGGGTCAGACTGCCTCCATCTGATTGGCTGGGCAGGTGTCAATCATTCCCACAAACAGATGCAGAGCCAGGGGGCACCACACGCCCCAATCTACCCTCCGCACTGCGAATCCTTATCACCTCGTTAATGCATCTCGTAATTAAAATGTTTGCTACGGAGTAAACGAAATGAAGATGACCTTGATAACCATCTCATGTAATTTGCATATTATTTGCATAATTTTAAAAAATGCTAAACTTGTCAGCTCCGCAGCGAAGGACGAGAGCGGGAAAATATTATTAAAAAAAACAACATTGTTTTTCCAGAAAACAACTAAAATAAGTAAAACGGCAGATTCCACGTAAGGGGAGCGGAATTAATGCTGGAACCGAGCTGACCTCTCGGCACCATGCGCAGGGGTCATCGGAGGTCAGCATGGCATGAACCGCTTAGAAAGATCTAAATATTTACTCTCTGCGGGTGATCCAATATCATTCACCATCTGCCGAAAGGGTTAATAACACCGTTTCCATGGCGTTTGGGCGCAGGGTCTGACAGCTGACGCTTTATGTGCATCGCAGGGAATAAAAGGACGATTCTCTACAAGCTGCGTTGGCGTCTCCGGTAAGAGTCGCACTTTATTGGGTTTAAAGAGTTAAATCCGCCGGAGCTGTGCTTAGCACCATGAGAAAGAGTCAGCGCCAGATCCTCGGCGTTCAGAAGGGGCTGAATCGCGGGGTAAACAGAACGCTGGAGCGGGGCAATCCGGACGGGGGGCAATTAATGCTGGAAGATGAGGTTTTCAGGGTGAAATGCGGCACCACGGGCAGGAAACATCTGGAAAGACAGAGCAGAGTCCAGTAAGGAATGAAGACGATCGCAGGGTCTGCCCCCCACAGGGGCAATTTCACAATCATTATCATTTCAAATACTACAGTAGACAGTGGTTCATGCAACGCGCTGCAGGGGGGTCTCTGCCGGTGCCACATCAGGGCCCCCCGACAGGCTGAGAAGGGTAACTGGGCACCCTAAGGGCACCACAGGTGACAGACGGCTGCTGAGTAGACCCCGGACCTCAACCGCTCAGCTCCCCGTAAAATGCGTCTAGGGGCAGAAAAGCGTGTGAGGTCAGGGGGTTAATCCCTCTCCGGGACAATAATCGGTGAATACACCGGAACGATGTCACAGATCGCGGGGGGCATTTTGGGAAGCGGGTACCTGGTGTCGTCCCAATCTCGGCTCATCCCGCCAGATGACCCCCTGGGGTCCGTCGCGTATCTGTAGGCCACGAGCAGACATTCCTTGCAGAGCTGAACCAGTCGCTGGCAACACCGGAGCTGCTCGGGGCCGGTGGGGTCGGGGCTTCTCGTGAACATGACTTCCCAGGAGGAGCTGCCGGCAGACAAGAGGAGCACCGATTACCGTACTGCGGCGGGGTAACAGAAATCACATGCGACCATGCGGCGTGCGCTGCAAACAAAACCTGAACGCCTTTAAAAGAACGTTTAACAAACGGAGGAGACCCCTTAGAGCGGCGGGGACGGCTCGTCGTGATCTCCATGCGAATTACAGCGAGGGAGATCCGGGGGAGAGAAAATGGGAATCATCAACAGCGCTGGAACCAAATGTGTTTACTCAACGCGTTCCTCCCCGATCAGCGAGCCGCCACGTGGATCCAATGTTACACGGACACGGAAGGCAGCAGCCGCGGCGTACACGGGACTCACCCCGAGTTACAGAAACAGCTCCACAGGCCCTGCCCGTGGCTCCAGAGCAAGCGGTTGAAGACGCGGTTAAAGCTGCGATAAACGGGCAAAGATTCCACGTCCGACACCTTCCAGATCCGCTGCACAGCAGAGCGGACGCTCCCTCTCACCACGTCCAAAATCTACAAAAAACAGACAATTTAAGAGCAAAAATCCCCAAATCTTCACGCCGGGCGCTAGTTACAGGCGGACGACTCCGGACACTCATTAAAGAACATGAAGACAGACGCCGCCAATAACGACGGGGCGACGGCGCAGAAACGCGCTGGGTCTTACTCGCTTAATCGTTCTCACGCTTCCTCTACCGCAGCAGGGTGATTTATATCTGAATTACACAATCTGGCGTCACGGAGCCGATAATAATAATTGAGCTTTTCTCTGCGAGTGACATCACTGCCTCGTTACTCGGCGGAAAACACCGGAAGCATTTATTCTTTTCCCAAATCTGACTGATGTTGTGACAAGGAGCATGCGGAGCGCCGCTTCACAGAACATCGTATCGGCGCTCCGATCCGGAATCAGATTAAGTAAAAATCTGTGGAATTTGTTGCTTCTGGAGGAATGACCGGTTTGTAAATCGCTGCATGATTTCGACTTTCCCCATCGAGGAAATGCGGTAATGCGATAATGCGATAATGCGATAATGCGGACGCAGGCCATCGGCCTTCGCTCGCAGCCGGACCCTGAACATGCAGCTCTTACCTTCCTCTGCATTGCTGAATCCAGTTTGATCAACCAGTAAGAGGCCACCTTGGGTTTGTGATATCGCCAGTTATCCATTATCTGCCCACAGAGATAATAATACATTTATACAAATACACCGACTTATCACGCCACCCGAGCCGTGTGCAGGTCACGGGGCAACTCGCTCTCAATACAGTAATACCCCCAGCGCTGTATACAGTAACATACCCCCCAGCGCTGTATACAGTAATATAACCCCCAGCGCTGTATACAGTAATATAACCCCCGGCGCTGTATACAGTAATATAACCCCCGGCGCTGTATACAGTAATATAACCCCCCAGCGCTGTATACAGTAATATAACCCCCAGCGCTGTATACAGTAATATAACCCCCAGCGCTGTATACAGTAATATAACCCCCAGCACTGTATACAGTAATATAACCCCCAGCGCTGTATACAGTAATATAACCCCCAGCGCTGTATACAGTAATATAACCCCCCAGCACTGTATACAGTAATATAACCCCCAGCGCTGTATACAGTAATATACCCCCCAGCGCTGTATACAGTAATATAACCCCCCAGCGCTGTATACAGTAATATAACCCCCAGCGCTGTATACAGTAATATAACCCCCCAGCGCTGTATACAGTAATATACCCCCAGCGCTGTATACAGTAATATAACCCCCAGCGCTGTATACAGTAATAACCACCCAGCACTGTATACAGTAATATAACCCCCAGCGATGTATACAGTAATATAACCCCCAGCGCTGTATACAGTAATATACCCCCCAGCGCTGTATACAGTAATATAACCCCCCAGCGCTGTATACAGTAATATAACCCCCAGCGCTGTATACAGTAATATACCCCCAGCGCTGTATACAGTAATATAACCCCCAGCGCTGTATACAGTAATATAACCCCCAGCGCTGTATACAGTAATATAACCCCCCAGCGCTGTATACAGTAATATAACCCCCCAGCGCTGTATACAGTAATATAACCCCCAGCGCTGTATACAGTAATATAACCCCCCAGCGCTGTATACAGTAATATAATCCCCAGCGCTGTATACAGTAATATAACCCCCAGCACTGTATACAGTAATATAACCCCCCAGCGCTGTATACAGTAATATAACCCCCAGCGCTGTATACAGTAATAACCCCCCAGCACTGTATACAGTAATAACCCCCCAGCGCTGTATACAGTAATAACCCCCAGCGCTGTATACAGTAATAACCCCCAGCACTGTATACAGTAATAACCCCCAGCGCTGTATACAGTAATATAACCCCCAGCGCTGTATACAGTAATATAACCCCCCAGCGCTGTATACAGTAATATAACCCCCAGCGCTGTATACAGTAATATAACCCCCAGCGCTGTATACAGTAATATAACCCCCCAGCGCTGTATACAGTAATATAACCCCCAGCGCTGTATACAGTAATATAACCCCCCAGCGCTGTATACAGTAATATAACCCCCAGCACTGTATACAGTAATATAACCCCCAGCGCTGTATACAGTAATATAACCCCCAGCGCTGTATACAGTAATATAACCCCCCAGCACTGTATACAGTAATATAACCCCCAGCGCTGTATACAGTAATATACCCCCCAGCGCTGTATACAGTAATATAACCCCCCAGCGCTGTATACAGTAATATAACCCCCAGCGCTGTATACAGTAATATAACCCCCCAGCGCTGTATACAGTAATATACCCCCAGCGCTGTATACAGTAATATAACCCCCAGCGCTGTATACAGTAATAACCACCCAGCACTGTATACAGTAATATAACCCCCAGCGATGTATACAGTAATATAACCCCCAGCGCTGTATACAGTAATATACCCCCCAGCGCTGTATACAGTAATATAACCCCCCAGCGCTGTATACAGTAATATAACCCCCAGCGCTGTATACAGTAATATACCCCCAGCGCTGTATACAGTAATATAACCCCCAGCGCTGTATACAGTAATATAACCCACAGCTCTGTATACAGTAATATAACCCCCAGCGCTGTATACAGTAATATAACCCCCCAGCGCTGTATACAGTAATATAATCCCCAGCGCTGTATACAGTAATATAACCCCCAGCACTGTATACAGTAATATAACCCCCCAGCGCTGTATACAGTAATATAACCCCCAGCGCTGTATACAGTAATAACCCCCCAGCACTGTATACAGTAATAACCCCCCAGCGCTGTATACAGTAATAACCCCCAGCGCTGTATACAGTAATAACCCCCAGCACTGTATACAGTAATAACCCCCAGCGCTGTATACAGTAATAACCCCCAGCACTGTATACAGTAATATAACCCCCAGCACTGTATACAGTAATAACCCCCCAGCGCTGTATACAGTAAGAACCCCCAGCACTGTATTTAGTAATAACCCACCTCGTCTATCACAGAGTAGGTCTCCTCGTCAGCATTCCCTGGATATCGGACCCTCATATCTCGCAGGACGGCCAGCGTCTGCTTTATCATTTCCTCTTCCTGCTCCTTCGTTAAGTGATGGAATCTGGACTCGTTCTGCGGAATAATAATTAGAATGAATTATAAATATAAAAAAACACAAATCTTTGCTTTCTGTGAGTTTGAAGAAGTGGCCCAAACATGGCGATTCTGTGAAGATCCCGTTTCTCCGGCCCCCTCCCCCGTTACGCAGCACTCACCGCGGATGGGCACGGAGCGGCCGGCGGGACGCGGTGGGACGATGAGCTGCGATTGAAGGAACTTGGTCTGTTTCCGGACGCCGGTCTCTGGGACGAGGGTTTGGAGGAGATCGGCCGCGGCTCCAGAGCCGGAGACTGCAGGGCGGTGATGGACCGGGGGCAGCTCACTGAGCGGCGGATCGGCGCGGAGGACACCGGAAACGACGAGAAGGACGACGGCCCGGATTTTACAGGCGGCTTAAAGTGAATTCTACCTGCAAAACACAATAAACCGTCAAGATCTGTACATACCGTGCAGCGCTGAGCACACCCGCACACACCGCCCCGGCCCTGAGCACACCCGCGCACACTGCCTGGCCCTGAGCACACCCGCACACACCGCCCGGCCCTGAGCACACCCGCACACACCGCCCGGCCCTGAGCACACCCGCACACACCGCCCCGGCCCTGAGCACACCCGCGCACACTGCCCGGCCCTGAGCACACCCGCACACACCGCCCGGCCCTGAGCACACCCGCACACACCGCCCGGCCCTGAGCACACCCGCACACACCGCCCAGCCCCGAGCACACCCGCACACACCGCCCGGCGCTGAGCACACCCGCACACACCGCCCGGCGCTGAGCACACCCGCACACACCGCCCGGCGCTGAGCACACCCGCACATACCGCCCGGCGCTGAGCACACCCGCACATACCGCCCGGCGCTGAGCACACCCGCACACACCGCCCGGCGCTGAGCACACCCGCACATACCGCCCGGCGCTGAGCACACCCGCACATACCGCCGGCGCTGAGCACACCCGCACTTGGCGGCGCGGATGTTTCTGTAATGGAACATACTGGATCTTTCTAGCGAGTTAAACTTGCTTTCCTCGGGATCGTGGGAGACGTGGCTCGCGTTCTCCTGTTTTTCCTCCTCGTGTTCGCTATCCGATCCACTTCCGGAGCCGCTGGCGCTCTCACTGCTGTCACTATCCTGTTTCTGCACAGTCTGAGTACTTTCCGGCATGGACAAGAGGGTCTGCGACAAAGAAGGGGTTAAAGAAAAAAAACCTAGATTAACCCCATACGCTCTGACCGGGAGGGAGCGCGCAGCCATGCAGAAAATGCAACAACATTGAACTAAGGCGTCTTTTTACTGATGAGCCACGCGTCACGCGTCATGATTAGCGCCGTTTCACGTGTTTAATGACCGTTACATGTCTGAAGTGCTCTCAGCGGGTTGCCGAACACCAAAAAACAGCACGGATCTCAGGAGCGGCTTCCGCGGCGCGTCCGGCCGTCTCATTAAACGTTAATCTTCTTTCTAAAAACATTTCTGCCATTTCTGAGTAGAACAAAAAGCTTCCCTTGGTGTCACGTGACCATTACGGGCGCCCCGAAATTATCTCAATGGTTGAAAAATTATTTCTTCTTGCTGCCCAGCTCACGTCACAGCCGTGGAGGGCCACATTCAGTGACCGACGCGCATGGCCAAGTACACTGACCCCCCAGGGCAGAGCAATAACAGGGCCCAGTCACTGACCCCAAGGAAGAGGTTTATGTGCCCCAGTACGCCGCCTCCCAGGGGCAACTCTTTAAATGCATGTATGTGCTAGAAAATAAAAGTGTGATGTCAGCATAATTGGCCCCGACCCCCTCATAACGATTTTATTTATTTATGAACACAGCCCAGAAAGGAGAGCCCCCCACAAATATCAACATTCAGACGCGACCCGGTCATGTGACCTACCCGCGGTTCTCTTTGTCTCGTTTGTTTTCCCGCCAATTTTTCGTCATCCAGCTCACACTGCTCCAGAAGATCCAAGATGTCTTCCTCCTGAAAGCGAGAAACGAGAGATGAGCCCCCAAATATTTACTCCCCCGATCCCCCGCAGGACGATATATACGCGGGTAACATCGGCAGAAGGCAGCCGCATTGCCCCGAGTAACTGCTAAAAGCTGCCGGTTTAACTCTCAGCCGGACAATGAGACATCGGCGGCCTCAGCGTAACCCACGTTTACACGGGCAGGAGGCGGGAGACGGCGCTTGGTGACGCTCGGCGGGGGTCTCACGCCTTTCACACGCCTTTCACACGCAGTCATCACGCACAGCGATAAGCCCGTTACGCGATACGAGCTCCACCACCGGAACGACCGACCGGAACAACCTCACCTCCGGCCGCTGGAATCTCTCGGGGTGAGGAGCCGCCCCTGAGGGCAGGAATAGCCGGCATACGAGGGGCGATTGCGTGTCCTGCCCGGCGGGCAGCGCTTAGAGGCGAAGCCACGGCGCAGAATCCACCCGCAGCTTCCCACCGAGACGCACCTTCATCCTTTTCAGGGGGTTATTAATCTCTCTCTGGAGGGAGGCGGCGCGTCCGGCGAGGAACGTCTGGAAGGCGGAGGCCAGAAGACCTTCATATTTCTCTAGAAGCAGCTTATCATCCGGTGGGTAGATTCTCCTGGGGAGGAAAAACATTGTGACAATGTGACGTGTGTGAAAATAACCACAGCACATCCCAGAAAGCAGAGAATGCAATGGCACGTGCGACTCCCACCAAATAAACACGTCTGCATCCCGCAAACACGCACACGTCACACGCGCAGGCACACACCACACACTGCATACACATCACACACCTCGCACACCACACACATCACACGCGCACACACATCACATGCATGGACACTGCATACACATCACACGAGCACACACGTTGCACACTGCATACACATCACACGTGCACACGCCTCACACACGGCATACACATCACATGCGCACACACCTCGCACACGGCATACACATCACATGCGCACACGCCTCACACACAGCATACACATCACACGCGCACACACCTCGCACACGGCATACACATCACGCGACTCATCCAACAAATGAATCAGTGGCTCCCGGTCCTGCCCGGCGCGGCAGCCCCGGAGGGATGTTCAGTTTTTCACTAAACAGAAAATAGATAAACTGACTCAGGGCCAACGGACTAGCAGCGCCGCGGGGCATCTACGCAGGGAGCGTGTATTCTCCGGGGTTTTAGTGTTACCTGTAATTGCCCATGTGCCGGTTTTCATACTCTTCCCTGGAGATCTGTTTCCGCACTTGCGCGAGTCTCTCCTTCTAAGAAAACCAGAAATAGAGATGCAGAGAGCAAAACATCAAGAGTTAATTCTGGGGGCAGAGAGCAGTACATGGAGGGGTATCTGAGGGCAGAGAGCAGGGCATGGAGGGGTATCTGAGGGCAGAGAGCAGGGCATGGAGGGGTATCTGAGGGCAGAGAGCAGGGCATGGAGGGGTATCTGAGGGCAGAGAGCAGTACATGGAGGGGTATCTGAGGGCAGAGAGCAGTACATGGAGGGGTATCTGAGGGCAGAGAGCAGGGCATGGAGGGGTATCTGAGGGCAGAGAGCAGGGCATGGAGGGGTATCTGAGGGCAGAGAGCAGGACATGGAGGGGTATCTGAGGGCAGAGAGCAGTACATGAAGGGGTATCTAAGGGCAGAGAGCAGTACATGGAGGGGTATCTGAGGGCAGAGAGCAGTACATGGAGGGGTATCTGAGGGCAGAGAGCAGGGCATGGAGGGGTATCTGAGGGCAGAGAGCAGGACATGGAGGGGTATCTGAGGGCAGAGAGTAGGACATGGAGGGGTATCTAAGGGCAGAGAGCAGGACATGGAGGGGTATCTGAGGGCAGAAAGCAGCGTGTGGAGGGGTAAATCTGAGGGCAGAGAGCAGTACATGGAGGGGTATCTGAGGGCAGAGAGCAGGACATGGAGGGGTATCTGAGGGCAGAGAGCAGGACATGGAGGGGTATCTGAGGGCAGAGAGCAAGACATGGAGGGGTATCTGAGGGCAGAAAGCAGTACATGGAGGGGTAAATCTGCGGCAGAGAGCAGGACATGGGGGGGGGTAACAGGGTTTGTTTTTTGCACTTTTCCCTTGGGTATAAATACCAGCTCCTCTTTCCTCCGCTCCAGCGTGTGGCGCTGCCGCTCCCAGTCGCTGGATCCCGGGGACAGTCTCTTCATGGAGCCCTGGCCATAGAGTCTCTTCTGGGCTTCGGCTTTCTGTTTGGCTAAATTTTTCTTTTTATCACTAGCTCTGGGGGGGGCAACAATCATGTTAAAGAGACAGACACACCATATCCAAACCCTATCAATAAATAATCGGAGATCGATAAACAATATCCGAAACCTATCAATAAATAACCAGAGATCAATAAATAATATCCGAAACCTATCAATAAATAATCGGAGATCAATACACAATATCCGAAACCTATCAATAAATAATCAGATCGATAAACAATATCCGAAACCTATCAATAAATAATCAGATCGATAAACAATATCCGAAACCTATCAATAAATAATCAGAGATCGATAAACATTATCCAAACCCTATCAATAAATAATCGGAGATCGATAAACAATATCCAAACCCTATCAATAAATAATCGAAGATCGATAAACATTATCCGAAACCTATCAATAAATAATCGGAGATCGATAAACATTATCCGAAACCTATCAATAAATAATCAGATCAATACACAATATCCGAAACCTATCAATAAATAATCAGATCAATAAACATTATCCGGAACCTATCAATAAATAATCAGCGATCAATACACATTATCCGGAACCTATCAATAAATAATCAGATCAATAAACATTATCCGGAACCTATCAATAAATAACCAGAGATCGATAAACAATATCCAAAACCTATCAATAAATAATCAGAGATCGATAAACAATATCCAAAACCTATCAATAAATAATCAGATCAATACACAATATCCGAAACCTATCAATAAATAATCAGATCGATAAACAATATCCGAAACCTATCAATAAATAATCAGAGATCGATAAACATTATCCAAACCCTATCAATAAATAATCGGAGATCGATAAACAATATCCAAACCCTATCAATAAATAATCGGAGATCGATAAACATTATCCGAAACCTATCAATAAATAATCGGAGATCGATAAACATTATCTGAAACCTATCAATAAATAATCAGATCGATAAACAATATCCGAAACCTATCAATAAATAATCAGATCAATACACAATATCCGAAACCTATCAATAAATAATCAGCGATCAATACACATTATCCGAAACAATAAATAATCGGCGATGGATAATATAAGGGGGCCGGCGCTTACCGGATGTTGAGAAGTTTGAAGGCGTTCAGCAGGACCCCCTTCTTGATGTCGCGGTCGATCTTCTGGTCCGTCCCGAAGCTGGGGGCGCGATTAATCTACGGCCGTAAAATGGATTTATTATACGGAGCGCGAGGCTCGTGGGGCGGATCTCCCACGTTATCAGTAATAAGTCGCGTTACTTCGGGTGGCGCGGCACGGATGGCGAGGAGGAACGGCCAGCCTGGGGGACCAGATTTCCCCGACACCCAAGGTATCCCTTTCATCGCCAGCGAGCGCGAAGTACCGGAATAAACCGCGAGCGCACAGGCAGCTAACGGCAGAAGGAGCGGCTGCCGGCATCTCACAGAATGACGTGGGGTGGAATTACCCGGCAGAAGGAACGATATTCCTGACCGGGGTGACGGGGCTGAGCGATAATCCTCAGTGCGGTGACATCACTCACGTGACATCGCGCACCCGGACAGCACCAGACTGACCCGAAAGCCACGGTTCCCAGCAGTAACTTGTAGGAGGGCCCCGACGGTTGGTTTCTGACGGGGAGCGGCTGCGCTGGGACCTCACCTCCAGGAGCCACGGCTTCAGCTTCCGGTCCAAAATAATGTCAAATCCTAAAACTTCGAAACAGACGCTGTCGCCGGTGGGATGCTGACCGGGGCGGCACATGCGGTACGCGTGGAGAACGTGCGGCTCGGCTACAATCACCGTCTTTACCACTAAATCCTAAAGAAAAGGTCAGAGAGGAAATTCTGTTACTGGACCTGCGAGCCTTTACTGTGCAGCAATAACCCCCCATACTGTATACAGTAATATAACCCCAGCGCTGTATACAGTAATATAACCCCCAGCGCTGTATACAGTAATATAACCCCCAGCGCTGTATACAGTGTTATAACCCCCCAGCGCTGTATACAGTAATATAACCCCAGCGCTGTATACAGTAATATAACCCCAGCGCTGTATACAGTAATATAACCCCAGCACTGTATACAGTAATATAACCCCCAGCGCTGTATACAGTAATATAACCCCCCCAGCGCTGTATACAGTAATATAACCCCCAGCGCTGTATACAGTAATATAACCCCCCAGTGCTGTATACAATAATATAACCCCCCAGCGCTGTATACAGTAATATAACCCCCAGCGCTGTATACAGTAATATAACCCCCCAGCACTGTATACAGTAATATAACCCCCCAGCGCTGTATACAGTAACATAACTCCCCAGCACTGTATACAGTAATATAACCCCCCAGCGCTGTATACAGTAATATAACCCCCAGCGCTGTATACAGTAATATAACCCCCCAGCGCTGTTTACAGTAATATAACCCCCCAGCGCTGTATACAGTAATATAACCCCCCAGCGCTGTATACAGTAAAATAACCCCCAGCGCTGTATACAGTAATAAAACCCCCAGCGCTGTATACAGTAATATAACCCCCAGCGCTGTATACAGTAATATAACCCCCCAGCGCTGTATACAGTAATATAACCCCCAGCGCTGTATACAGTAATATAACCCCCCCAGCGCTGTATACAGTAATATAACCCCCAGCGCTGTATACAGTAATATAACCCCCCAGCGCTGTATACAGTAATATAACCCCCCCAGCGCTGTATACAGTAATATAACCCCCAGCGCTGTATACAGTAATATAACCCCCCCAGCGCTGTATACAGTAATATAACCCCCAGCGCTGTATACAGTAATATAACCCCCCAGCGCTGTATACAGTAACATAACCCCCCAGCGCTGTATACAGTAATATAACCCCCCAGCGCTGTATACAGTAATATAACCCCCAGCGCTGTATACAGTAATATAACCCCCCCAGCGCTGTTTACAGTAATATAACCCCCCAGCGCTGTATACAGTAATATAACCCCCCAGCGCTGTATACAGTAAAATAACCCCCAGCGCTGTATACAGTAATAAAACCCCCAGCGCTGTATACAGTAATATAACCCCCAGCGCTGTATACAGTAATATAACCCCCAGCGCTGTATACAGTAATATAACCCCCAGCGCTGTATACAGTAATATACCCCCCAGCGCTGTATACAGTAATATACCCCCAGCACTGTATACAGTAATATAACCCCCAGCACTGTATACAGTAATATAACCCCCAGCGCTGTATACAGTAATATACCCCCAGCGCTGTATACAATAATATAACCCCTCCCCAGCGCTGTATACAGTAATATAGTATATATACAGATTATATGTTTCAGGGCATCAGTCAGGGTATTAAATAAAAGTATAAAATGTATCCCGCACTCTGCGACTTAAATACCAATCAGGTTCTTACAGAAATGTCGCTCCAGAACTTGGCCACGTCGTGGTCGTTGGATCTCAGGAATTCTGTGAACCATCGGATGGACCTCTTGCTGCCGCGGTTCTCCGTCTCGTCCCGCTCAAAGTTCTCGTTGTGTTTGTTGACGGAGTAGTTGGTCAGGTGCATGTACAGCTTGTCCTGGAAGGGAATAAATCAGACGCTGTCGGGGGAATCGTTTGAGGGGCACTCTGGATAGTTTTTGCCAGAAACATGCACTCTATGGCCAAAAGTATTGGGACACCTGACCGTTACACCAACAGAGGTATAATTATATACATATATCACCCAGTGGGTGCGACTTCTGGCCTGGATTCCGTTTAGGGTTTATCTCGGGTGTCTTGGTTTTTAAGGACTGTCCTCGTCGGTCACTCTCACTGCCAGAACATGAAACACGCTGCGTGGCCACGAGGCAGCACTCACCAGGTTAGACTCGCAGGGCGTGTGGTACGTCTCTGTGCCCATCCGAACGAGCCCGTCGTTATAGAGAAATATCCGGAGCGGGTCGCAGGAAGTCATTAGAACGTAGATGCGGAGGTCAAACTTGTAACCCTCCATCAGGAAGGGCTTGTCGATGTACTCCTGGACGATCAGGTGATCCTGCGCATGCAGCTTCTCCCCGCTCCGCGTCAGAGAGATTCTGTTGGAAATCGTACATTGGATTTACTCGGGGCTACACCCCCGGCAGTGGAACCTCGGACCCCCCGGGACGCTGCGCGTGTGTCATCTACTCGGCTCGCGCATGGAGTATGCTGGGTTACACAGGACCGGAGGAGATGTTCCCTGCTCTGCCATTCCCACAAATCTTGGCCACTCATAAACATAGCAAGTGCGTGGCAGGCGTGTACGGCGCTCATCATCCCTGATCGAGACCCAAAGCAATATCACAGAGGTTATACACATAAAGTGGTTCTGGTGAAAAACTGCTCTTATCCCCATGGCAACCAACAGAATGATCCAATCCCCATGACAACATTCCATTGGTTTCTATGGCCATAAGACTAAACTCTGCACATACCCCAGCTGGTGGACACTAACTCAGGAAGGCGAGCGGGTGCTACGGGGCGACCAACGCCAACCACTAGACAACCACGAAAACCTTCCATAACATGCAAGCTGTTAAACACGGATCGACTCCATGGCTCACCCGTGGCCCATTGCGCCATTCGCTGGTTTGATGATAAATGTTTTCTGTCTCCGCTTTTTCTTCAGCTCTTTGACGTAGTTCTGGAACTGGGTGTATTCGGCCGGAAATATCCAGGTTCGGGGAATGAAGCTATATTCCTGAGGCTGACACTTAATCATTCTGCACGAGGGAACACAGCAGCTTTAGGGTTAAACGTGTCACCAAAACACCACTCACTGTGAACCCGCAGAGCAGCGGCAATAACGACGATTACATGGGGGAGGGGGACACGTCACTGTCGAGGGGAGAAAGCGGATGTGGGGTGGCTAGCGGTCTATGAGGGAGAGGTTAGCTGTCCGCATGTGGGTGGCTAGCGGTCTATGAGGGAGGGGTTTGCTGTCCGCATGTGGGGTGGCTAGCGGTCTATGAGGGAGGGGTTTGCTGTCCGCATGTGGGTGGTTAGCGGTCTACGAGGGAGGGGTTAGCTGTCCGCATGTGGGTGGTTAGCGGTCTATGAGGGAGGGGTTAGCTGTCCGCATGTGGGGTGGCTAGCGGTCTATGAGGGAGGGGTTTGCTGTCCGCATGTGGGTGGTTAGCGGTCTACGAGGGAGGGGTTAGCTGTCCGCATGTCAGGTCGATGGCTGTCGGGGGCCGTTAGCATCGTTAGGAGGAATTTACTTGGTCATATTTCTCGCTAAGCAATCCTTCCTGCAGATCTCACCCATGCCGGGAAAATGGTTTATTCTCTAAAAAAAAAAAAAAAAGAAAATCAAATACTCTCCGGAGAATAAAGCGGGGAGATGCCCCACGCGGCCGACGCGCTTCGCTGTAACCGGAGGGGACAGCCATTGATTTTCTGTATGCCTTCACTGTATAAGAAGGGAGATACTGCAAAGACAGGAGGTTTTATCTAGAACACAGCTGTCGTTACACGCTGCTAAGAAACAGGTTCCACAGCATGTGCGGGGACGCCAACCAAGGCCGAGAAACCCAGGAAACACGGGACAGACAGACAGGAAGCAGAAATATTATACACAGAACAGACACGCATACAGGAAACACGGGACAGACAGACAGGAAGCAGAAATATTATACACAGAACAGACACGCATACAGAAAACACGGGACAGACAGACAGGAAGCAGAAATATTATACACAGAACAGACACGCATACAGGAAACACGGGACAGACAGACAGGAAGCAGAAATACTACACACAGAACAGACACGCATACAGGAAACACGGGACAGACAGGAAGCAGAAATACTACACACAGAACAGACACGCATACAGGAAACACGGGACAGACAGACAGGAAGCAGAAATATTATACACAGAACAGACACGCATACAGGAAACACGGGACAGACAGACAGGAAGCAGAAATATTATACACAGAACAGACACGCATACAGGAAACATGGGACAGACAGACAGGAAGCAGAAATACTACACACAGAACAGACACGCATACAGGAAACACGGGACAGACAGACAGGTGAGACGCACACACCTGATAATTTCTGAGCTCGGCAATCTTCTCGTGTTGTACCGCGCAGTCACTCCAGATAAGGTTTGCGGTTTCATCCTCATCACGCGATTTCTCGAATGACATTTCTTCTACGACCACACGAACTGCCAAGAATTAGGGAGGACTTTACATTATTTGACATATAATAAGACATGTAGTCTATCTGCTCATACGGCAGAATACGTGTAATTCGGTAACCATCAGTCATAAAAAGCTAAGAAATCTCACACCTTCAACCTACCGATCTCATACTTGGTGGCTGCCACGTTGGCCGTGATAATCCCTTTCTTCTTCTTCCGCACTTTCCTCTTATTGGGTGACGGTGCGTACGGCAGGCCTGTGCTTAGGGGGAGGCCGGGCCGCGGCTGCCGATCTTCACGTGAAAAATAAAAATAGAAAGTGTTACAGAAGTTCAGAGGGAACACAGGAGGCTCCAGAAAAGACATCAGAAAAACTACCAGGTAAAGATGGCATGATGGGGTGGATGTGGCAGATTCTGTATCAGGGAGCAGGCAGGCCGCCGGTACCAGCTGGTGTCAGGGAGCGGGCAGGCCGCCGGTACCAATTGGTGTCAGGGAGCGGGCAGGCCGCCGGTACCAATTGGTGTCAGGGAGCAGGCAGGCCACCGGTACCAGCTGGAGAAATTCTGTCCTCATATCATCTCAAGGTGTTCGGAAACTGCTGCATCAGACGGGGTCCTTCACACACAAACAAAACCACTAATTAAATCAAAGAATACATTATAACATACAATACTTTCTTCATGAGTCCTGCACCAGTTATATAGTGAATTATTATATAGGAAGCAAATTAAAGACCTGACGGTTCATCGTTCTCGGCTTTTGTATGCAGGCCGCCTGTTACGCGATGAAGTTATTTATTTGGAGCTTTTACCTGCACTGCGTGTCCATCAAGGGCATTCAAGTTTTTGTGGAAGCGACTGTCTGCAGAGCATCGCGGCACCGAGGACATCACTCGGTGATGCATAACGTGAAGGGCATACGGTGAGGGGCTCTGAACCCGGCAAGCCGCTGCCTTCACTGCGATTGCTGGAATGGGGGCATTTCCAGCAGTTGACCGCTTGGTTTCACCCCGGCGCCTCTAAAAAAGCAGGCAGGAAACCCACGGACTGGCGCAAAGTCAGAAAACTGCCCCATCGCCATAGCAACCAATGGAATAATCTTACAAACTGGACCAGTCCATTGGTTGCTATGGTAATAAGGGCACTCTTCAGACATTGCACCAGAATCACTTTTTTTACGCACCAGTCCTAATGAATTCAACAGACTGCACGGCTGAGCCCCCCGGACGGAACCCATTAACCGCGTCGGCCGCGGCCTCCGTCCACACCGCCGGTCTTACCGTAATCTGCCAGAGGCCTGGGACTGGACATTGCCAGTAACTCATTTCCGGAGCCGGAGGGGACGTGATCCACGAGCTCACATTAATTACGTTTTTATGACTGTTTCGCTAAAGAGACGGAATACGCGGAAAGCTGCAGATAATTCCCACTCTAAAAACATGTCCCTCGACTGGAATGCAGCTTTCCTACGGCGACATTTTGGATTAAGGCGGAATATTTCAGGGACATAACTGAATATGATTATATAATATAATTTACCCCTATTCTTCATTGTGTGACACCGATAAAAGGTTACAGCTAAGCCTGCGCCAACTCACATAACAGGCAGAGGCACTGATTGGCTGACCTCTGCCTGGCGTCACTGGCAACTGTCATTATATATACTGGATCCTTAGACACTGGGAGATACGGGAGCCTCAAACACTGGGGGATATAGGACCCTCAGACACTGATATATACGGGACCTGGGACCCTCAGACACTGGGAGATACGGGACCCTCAAACGCTGGGAGATACGGGACCCTCAAACGCTGGGAGATACGGGACCCTCAGACGCTGGGAGATACGGGACCCTCAGACGCTGGGAGATACGGGACCCTCAAACGCTGGGAGATACGGGACCCTCAGACGCTGGTAGATACGGGACCCTCAGAGACTGGTAGATACAGGACCCTCAGAGACTGGTAGATACAGGACCCTTAGAGACTAGGAGATATGGGACCCTGAAACACTGGGAGATACGGGACCCTCAGACACTGGGAGATACGGGACCCTCAGACTAGTTACTGTCTCAATCAGAGCTTGACAAACGTGACTAAAGGTCTCAGACGTGATGTGTAAACACAATAAGTTTGAGCTCTAAAACACAAATCCATCACCGCAGGAGGAAGATACCGAGCCGGGCAACATCTGCAACAAAGCGGAAAAGGAGAGAAGCCAGCCTCAGACACCAAACGCAAATACCAGTAGACTCCGCCAGAACCGGCCTACACTCGGTGATAATACTTTTATTCACCCGACTCCCTCAATATCTTTTCCAATTCTTCATAAATAAATGTGGTGACCCACGCTACCAGATATCCATCAGGGGCCGGAACGCTACCCGATATCATTCAGGAGCCGGAACGCTACCGGATATCCATCAGGAGCCGGAACGCTACCAGTTATCATTCAGGAGCCGGAACGCTACCAGATATCCATCAGGAGCCAGAACGCTACCCAATATCATTCAGGAGCCGGAACGCTACCCAATATCATTCAGGAGCCGGAACAAAACCAGATATCCATCAGGAGCCGGAACGCTACCAGTTATCATTCAGGAGCCGGAACAAAACCAGATATCATTCAGGAGCCGGAACAAAACCAGATATCCATCAGGAGCCGGAACGCTACCAGTTATCATTCAGGAGCCGGAACAAAACCAGATATCATTCAGGAGCCGGAACGCTACCAGTTATCATTCAGGAGCCGGAACAAAACCAGATATCCATCAGGAGCCGGAACGCTACCCGATATCATTCAGGAGCCGGAACGCTACCGGATATCCATCAGGAGCCGGAACGCTACCAGTTATCATTCAGGAGCCGGAACGCTACCAGATATCCATCAGGAGCCAGAACGCTACCCAATATCATTCAGGAGCCGGAACAAAACCAGATATCATTCAGGAGCCGGAACAAAACCAGATATCCATCAGGAGCCGGAACGCTACCAGTTATCATTCAGGAGCCAGACCTTTTATAGAAATCAGAAGATACTTTCGTGGAGCAGATGTCTCCTCTATTACTATTACCTCCCTGTAATAATCACTCCCCTCACTATTACCCCTGTAATAATCACTCCCCTCACTATTACGCCTCTTTAATAATCACTCCGTTCACTGTTACCTCCATGTAATAATCACTCCCCTCACTATTACCCCTGTAATAATCACTGCCCTCAATGTTACCTCCCTATAGTAATCACTCCCCTCACTATTACCCCTCTGTAATAATCACTCCCCTCACTATTACCTTCCTATAGTAATCACTCCCCTCACTATTACCTTCCTATAGTAATCACTCTCCTCACTATTACCCCTCTGTAATGCTCACTCCGCTCATTACCTTCCTGTGATGATCACTCCCTCTGCCCCTCACTATTACCCCCGGAATGATCTGCCCTTCAGTATTAACTCTTATTATTATTTACCCCTCACTATTACCCGCTGGAATGATCCACCCCTCACCATTACCCCCGGAATAATCTGCCCTTCACTATTACCCCTCTGTAATAATCACTCCCCTCACTATTACCTCCCTGTAATAATCACTGCCCTCACTGTTACCTCCCTATAGTAATCACTCCCCTCACTATTACCCCTCTATAATAATCACTCCCCTCACTATTACCCCTCTATAATAATCACTCCCCTCACTATTACCCCCGTAATATTCACTGCCCTCAATGTTACCTCCCTATAGTAATCACGCTCCTCACTATTACCCCTCTGTAATAATCACTCCCCTCACTATTACCTTCCTATAGTAATCACTCCCCTCACTATTACCCCTCTGTAATAATCACTCCGCTCATTACCTCCCTGTGATGATCACTCCCTCTGCCCCTCACTGTTACCCCCGAAATGATCTACCCTTCAGTATTAACTCTTATAATTATTTACCCCTCACTATTACCGGCTGGAATGATCCACCCCTCACTATTACCCCCGGAATAATCTGCCCTTCACTATTACCTCCTGGAACGATCACTCCCTCTGCCCCAGGACATCGGACAGCGCAGTTTGCGGCATAGATGGGCCGAACCAACGCGGCCGGACAGGGGTGTCCTTCCGAGGTGCTGAGCTCATAGCCGGGCCGAGCCATTCCCAGGGAGGGGTAGGGGTGCACCGGACAGACTCGCTGACTGACGGTGAGCGCATTGATCATAGAAGGGGCTGCAGCTAGGCGCGGCCGACACCCCCTCCCGCTGCGCCCACATGGTTCGCTCTCACACTCACCGCTGCTTCTACTGGAACGCAAACATAGGCTATGGCAACGGGTGTGTGACACGGGATCCTAGCAACGGGGGCGTGGCAAAGGACCGTAGCAACGGGAGACAGGAAAAATACCTTAGCAACGAGAGACAGCATCGTATGGCCATCTTGGGAGGACTGGGTCGGGATAGGAGGCCAAGGAAGACATGTTCAGGAAGAGGGGGTCAGGATGACAGGCTTAAGATGAGAGGCCCAGGAGGACAGACTCAGGATAAAGGGCCTGGGAGGGCAGACTCCGGATAAAGGTCTTGGGGGGGCAGGCTCCGGATACAGGGCTCGTGGGGAGACAGGCTCCGGATAAAGGGCTTGTGACAGCCCCGGGTTAATCGATGCTGTCTGTTGTAGTGGTTGCGACCATCCGGGGTTAAAATGTGTGGATTTATGTACTTTCCCCATATATGTGGTGTTTATTTGTATATACTGTGTTCTCCTTCATGTCCTGCCCCCAGACTTTTAACCCTATATAACCCAGACACCATCAGCCCGACCACGGCACTATAATATGGATATACCCGACAGGTGGTGGGGGTGCTGACCAGGGGTGGTCCGGGGAGGGAGCCACCTGTGGATTCCAAGCTGAAGGGACTTCCAGGAGAGCGGGGGTTAGCCGGCACGGTTGGGGCTACCTTGTGCCTCTTCCAGGCAGAACTTTGAACTGCTGCCGCTCAGGGTCCCTGCGACCGATCGCCGCATTTTTTTAACAGAATATCCTCAGAATCCCAAGCTATCCATCGGTAACCCCGAAAATGACGGTTTAAGGGTGTACGGACAGAGGTGCCGCCGAGGTTCCTGAAGAGCTGTGTCCTCTGCTGTGTAGCTCAGCTCCGGCAGCCCCTTCTCTCTGCACGCTGGTTCTGTCTGGCGCTGAAGGCAAGACAGAAAAGCAACGTTCGGCGGGCGTACTCAGTCAGGGTACGGGTCAGTCCCGTCACAGGGCTCAGGGGGAAAGGCTCCGGATAAAGGGCTTGGGGGGGACAGGCTCCGGATAAAGGGCTCGGGGGGGACAGGCTCCGGATAAAGGGCTTGGGGGGGACAGGCTCCGGATAAAGGGCTCGGGGGGAGAGGCTCCGGTTAAAGGGCTCAGGGACAGGCTTTGGATTTGGTGGGGAACTTTGTGTAGGTCTGTGCCAATAGTAAACAAAAATAGGATAGAAAGAGAAAAGAAAAAAGCAGCTCTGCGTTTCTGGAATTAAATTGCAATAACGCAACGTAACTGATACAATAAAAAACATTTTGATACCATGACGGCACCTCCATAAAACACTTTTACAGTGTGTTCCATGTGGGCCTAGCTCCTTCGCTGGAGGGATTGCCGCAGGACCCGGTTGTTTTGCTGCTTTGTGGGATAGGTGAGAGGTATGGACCGGTCAGAATGCCGGGGGCCCTGGAGCAATTGGGGTTTTTTCTTCGCTTTTGGCTCTGGCCAATCCGCATTTACAATCGTCATATAAGCTTGCTTGCGCCAGATACAGACGAGACTGTCCGATACAGTCAGATAGAGTTACACCGAGACTCAGTGTCAGTCTGGCTGTACCACCGTCAGCTCATCTACCACACCGTCAGTAGTGTAAGAGTACCGCTGGTACTACTAGTGCCGAAAACTAACTACTAAAAGTTCATTTTATTGTCCAACTGGGACTCCAGCAGGAGGCTAAGTGATTATTTTTAGGGTCTTGTGCTGGTGCTTTGGTGGGACCAAAGACAAAGATTGCTTGTAAACTATTCTATGGTGAAGCATGGAATAAAACTACTCCCGCAATCACCACCGATGCCACTGCAAGCACTGGCACCCGTGTAATGCTCCCCGGAGCAAAGATTGGCAGATGATAGCAGCAAGTATATTTCTGGTCCAAAAGTGAAGAAGAGGGAAGGTCTATCCTGCCATATCTCACCAATTCTGGTATGAACCGACATCTGCGTACACACCACAGTGCAGCTTTGTTTTAGGGGATAACTGGCGGCACTATGCCAACAGCAAACAGCCGCCAACAGCAGCAGCAGCGTCCAAATATATCCATTCAACTCCATGGTGAGCATTTGGCAGCTTTCAGTGATAGAAACGGGACTGGTGAGGACTGACGGGGCATAAACACGGCCAAAGCAGTTAAACACAGGGACTTTGTGGGTTTTCATCATGCGGCACTTATACTGCTTCTAGTTGTAAGGACAGCTATTCCAGCAGAGGGGCTATGCAGGCCGTCCAAACTCATTAAAGGTTCCCGTAAGAAGGCAAGCTAGCAGCTAAGGAAGGAGTAGGAGAAAGCAAGTCTGAATGTGGCAGGTAGTGGTAGTCCTGCGCTTTAGGCCAGGTCATCGCCCTACTTACCTACCTGATCCAGAAAATGAATGACTCCCAGGAATACAATGAGGTGTTCCTGGGAAACAGATTCAACCTGGAGGTTCAAAGACTGATCGGGAGACTGGCACATCACACGGAAGCCATCATGGACACTCCAGTATGCATGCTGCCCACCCGCTGTAACCCAACGGGCAAGTTGGCCCTTAAATAATAATTTTAAATGTTGGAAGGACATGCTAGCACATGAGGCGTGAGATGCGCACAAAAGGGGCATGCTCAGTGAAGGAGAAACTCGGAGCTGTAAATGGAAACTACTAGCGGCACCAACCAAATGTCCATCTCCCGATCTCTCGCACAACCTGGTGGACGGACGGCTTTCGTGAATCTACTCTAACGAGGTTACCCAGCACTCAATATTCAAACTCAGGTTCTAGTGCTTCTGCTCTATCCCGTTCCTTTCTCATGACTCAATACATTTCATTAGAAGGGTAACCTTCTCGCCCGTGTATTTATCTTTTGACGACCAGGCGCTCCCCTTTTTTTTTATATTTTTGTGCATATTTGCAGGTTCTGACCAAACCTAAAGGGTTAACACCCCCCCACCCAGAAACCTCATCAAGGCTAGGTTTCCACTTGGGTTTTTGTCCGGCGTTTTTTTCTTGATGAAAAACGCCAGGAAAACTGCCAAGAAAACTGCCACTGCATTTACCTGCGTTTTGGCGTTTTTTCTGCAGTTTTTTCTGGCGTTTTAGCCTTTCTGTGGAAATTGCTTTTTTTGACCTTAGGCAGTTTTTCCAGCCTTTACAAGTTAGAAGTTTCACCCAGCTAAAAGGGATTAGGATAAATGGCAAGTATCTGCCCTCTCCTGATGTCATTTACTTGGTAGACCCTTTTGTCTCTTTTCTGTGGTTTGTAAGGCATGCTTTATTTCGAATGTCTGCTCCTCTGGGAAGATTGGCCCCAAATGATGGTGCAAATTGTTTGCTGTTGCTTTTGGCACGCAGGATCCGGTCGCGTATGTTTGTTTGTAATGGCATGTTTGTTCCAAATGGTGTAAAATTCAATATGAACCAGTCCAGGACTTTGTTTTGTGTGAAACTGTTTGTTTTCCGCCTATTTCTCGTAGGACACACAGATACTGGGTCCATCCTCTGCATTGTAACTGTGGAAAAAACGCCATAAAAAACGCCAAGGCAATAAACCCACATGGCTTTTTCATGGCGTTTTTTCTCTCCCATAGACTTCTATTGGAGAAAAAAAGCCAAATTTTCTTGCAAAAAACGTCAGAGTGTCAACATGCTGCAGTTTTGAAAAACTGCCACAGAGCCCAAAAAAGCAGAAAAACGCCAAAGAGGACTGAAAAAACGCCAGACAGAAAAACGCCAAGTGGAAATGGCATTTTGCGATTTCCTATTAAATTACAGCTAACATCTGGCTGCAGCCGTTTTTCACTAAAAAAAACGCCAGGTGGCGCTATTGGCGTTTTTAGCATAAAAAAACCAAATGGAAACCTAGCTTAATGGTGTCCGGAGAAGGCTTTAAATTGATTTTGTCTCTTTTAAGTTAAAATGCAGACTGTCCCACTGATTCCGCTCTTTGGCAAGAAATCCAGCCGCGAACAATTAGATGGGACTCGCCCGTCGCGGGGTGTTCTGACGTGGAGCCGGGTTGGGCAGTGTGTGGCACGACGGAACCCCAATTTTTATGCCCTGGGTGTTCTTTGAATGGCGTTTGCTGGATTTGAATTTTTGCGATATTAATGGTAGGGTGCTGTGAGTGTGAGTGCTGCTGGTGGTGCTGCGAGTGCGAGTGCGAGTGCTCCGTGACCGCAAGTAGAAGCACCAGCAGGAAGAACATCAGTTGAAATACCTTTTGTAATCTTGTGAAAGGAGCTTAACCGAGAAGAACTTCTTCCCAGCGCCACGTCGCAGCTGGATAGCTAAATATTTATCCAAAGCAACAGCTTCTGAAGACCGTTTATCCGGCGAACGCCATCACGGAACCAGCGTCTGCACCCAAAACCCAAGCCCGCTGAGCCGGGAGCGTCCTACCCCGTAAGCAGATCTCTGGCAACGTGCGGCCTTCACGGGACCAAACAATACATTTCGTAGTTTAAGGCTAATCAATCGCATGCGAGGAGACGGACGCATCACGCGCCAACGCCACGGGGTGTAAAACCACGGCGGGATACGGAGAGAGACACTCGGGAGCTGGTGACTTGCATGGGATCTTACTCATTATGCAAATGAGATCCACTAAAGGAATCCAACCTAAGGACTGGATGTTTATATGAGGGAGTGAGGAATCCAGTATTTGGCATCACTGGGATCCACAAAAAACAAACTAGAGATCCATTTTGTAAGATTAGGGACCATTTACATGGGGGGGGGTCGCCTTAGCGTGCCAAGGAGATCTAACTATAGGGACTGGGGCGGTGCTACATATAAGAATCTGAAGTAGCTGTTTAGGGCCCCCAGTGGTCTAACGGGCCCCTACAGGTTGAATGGGCGACACTGAGTGATAACCATTACTTAGTAAATGAGAATTTAGTATTTTTATTTCATGGGGTTAGGATTATTATTATTTATTGTTTTATATAGCGCCATCAAATTCCGTAGCGCTGTACAACAGGTAGACAGGATACAACAAGTTGTATGTAACATAACAAATCGACTAACAGAGACAACAGGTGAGGAGGGCCCGGCTCAAAGGAGCTTACAATCTAGAAATCTTTTTCTTAGGGCTCCTATAACCCTTAACGCACCACTGTGCAGGAAAACATGAATTTCTGAAGGATCCGATAAAGTGAAGCGGGATCCATGCCGTGGAGGGATCCATGCCGTGGAAGGATCCAGTGACGGCAGCAATGTACTCGCGGTACAGCTTTGAACTTTATTGTATCAGCCTGGAGTCTGCGTTGTTTCATTCGCAGCCGGCGACTGGAGTGTGACCCCCAAAACCTTAACACTGAGGAACCCCGATATCTGCTGCATGCTTTACCAACATAATCCCCGCCAGCAGATCGGCCCCATCCGACCCCTGTCTAGTCTGCCATTTCTCCTGCTGTAAAGACTCAAACCTTATTCAGTCGTTGGTCTCGTCTTAGATTCAGGAGCCGTATGTCTATCCCATGCATGTTTAATCCCCTCACTGTATTACCCTCTACCACTTTTGCCGGAAGGCTGTTCCACTTATCCACCACCCTCTCAGTTAAGTAAAACTTCCTTTAGATTTAGGTTTTCAGGAAATGTGGGCCCCACCAGGATTACTTTTCGTTCTACAACCTGAGAATTCGCGCATTACCCCGGCACCCTGACACTGGGGTATAATCTCTGTGAGGGGGTTAAAGCCCCCGAGACGCTGCTCGGAGGGTTCCGGGTCGGGACTGTAACTCCTGGGAGACCGGGACGTCCCGCTGCTCCGGAAGCAGACTGCACGTGACAGTGGTTTGGGATCTGTTGACAGGATCTCGTTTATTGATCGACAGGCGGGGAGATCCACTCACAGGGGGAGAGAGGGGCTCTAGTGACAGTGGACGGGTCCTGTCTCTTGTGGCCCCGCCCTTCGGTCGTCGCGAGCGCAGGGATCGCGCGTCACTTCCGGTGCAGTCGGAGACTCTGAGAGACGGATCCGGCCGCGAGCAGGGAAACGATATGGGGAACGCGGCCACCGCCAAGAAGGGCAACGAGATCGAGAGCGGTGAGTGCGGGGGCTCTCGGGCTGGGAGTGTCTGTTTGGGGTCGGTCTCGGTGGGGGTCTGTCTCATTGGGTGCGGGGGTCTATGTGGGGTCAGGGTAGCTGGGATGGCGTCTGTGGGGGGTCAGGGCAGTTGGGGGGGTCTATGTGGGGTCAGGGCAGCTGGGGGGTCTATGTGGGGTCAGGGTCGCTGGGGATCTGTCCTGGTTAGCTGAGGGTCAGAATAGCTGGGGGCCTGTCTACTCTGGGGCAGGGGCAGCTTGGGGGTTTGTCTCTTCTGGGGTAGGTGCAGCTTGAGGGTCTGTCTCTTTTGGGGTAGGGGCAGCAGAGGGGTCTGTCTCTTCTGGGGTAGGGGCAGCGTAGGGGTCTGTCTCTTCCGGGGTAGGGGCCTGTCTCTTCCGGGGTAGGGGCAGCGTAGGGGTCTGTCTCTTCCGGGGTAGGGGCAGCGTACGGGTCTGTCTCTTCCTGGGTAGGGGCAGCGTAGGGGTCTGTCTCTTCCGGGGTAGGGGTAGCGTGGGGGCCTGTCTCTTCCGGGGTAGGGGCAGCGTGGGGGCCTGTCTCTTCCGGGGTAGGGGCAGCGTGGGGGCCTGTCTCTTCCGGGGTAGGGGCAGCGTGGGGGCCTGTCTCTTCCGGGGTAGGGGCAGCGTGGGGGCCTGTCTCTTCCGGGGTAGGGGCAGCGTAGGGGGCCTGTCTCTTCTGGGGTAGGCGCAGCGTAGGGGGCTTGTCTCTTCCGGGGTAGGGGCAGCGTAGGGGGCCTGTCTTTTCCAGGGTAGGGGCAGCGTAGGGGGTTTGTCTCTTCTGGGGTAGGTGCAGCTTGAGGGTCTGTCTCTTCTGGGGTAGGGGCAGCGTAGGGGGCTTGTCTTTTCTGGGTAGGGGCAGCGTAGGGGCTTGTCTTTTCTGTGGTAGGGGCAGCGTAGGGGGCTTGTCTCTTCCGGGGTAGGGGCAGCGTAGGGGGCTTGTCTCTTCCGGGGTAGGGGCAGCGTAGGGGGCTTGTCTCTTCCGGGGTAGGGGCAGCGTAGGGGGCTTGTCTCTTCCGGGGTAGGGGCAGCGTAGGGGGCTTGTCTCTTCCGGGGTAGGGGGCTTGTCTCTTCTGGGGTAGTCTAGTCGTCGTGTGAACCGGTGTTGGGAGTTTATTGGGTGACGATCGGCCCGTTAGATCCAAGGCGCAGTGCGGTTTGATGTTCCGTGTTGTGGGTTCTCCTTGTGGGAGCCCCCCCTGCAGCAGCAGCCCGGGGGGGCCCCCTGCACCGGCATCATGCAGACTCTTGCATTTCCTAATATACAAAGTAAGTGGTGCAGAGTCCCGTGTGAGGGTTTCTGGCTGTTGCCCCGGGGGGGGGTAATAAGCCATTTAGTTTTCTTTAAAGTGGACCAGGGGCAGCAGAAGCCGCTGAGCCCCGGTACCGCGCAGGTGCAGGGCTTCTTCTTAACGCGCGTTCTTTAGTATTGTAATCGCGCTACGGGACCTACCGGCGCTCTATTACTCTATAAGGTAATAAGGTGCCCCCCCACGTGCCCCGATGGGGTAATTCCGGAGTCTGGGTGGTACTCAGAGTTATGAGTCTCAGGAATGAGGTTGTCCTGTTTTACTGTTTTTTGGGGGGTTTCGCATTGTTTGCGTTTATTACCCGATAGCTCTTCTCGTTTCTTTATACGTTTCCCTATCGTTCCTTTAAGCTCACATATACCGTGTCGCATCGGGATGTCGCTGCCGTTCTGCTGGATCTCGCTCAGCCTTAGATTTGTTGGGCTCCTAGGGGGCGGTCTGGGCTCCCGGTGTCTGGGTTGTTTATTATTCCCGGTCGCGCCGACGCGGTTATCTGCGGCTCGTTGGGAAGTTGCGAGCTGATAAATTTACGGCGAGACGCAGAATCTGCTCAGTGAGCTCCACGGGTCGCTTTTATGAACGCCGTGGGAATAACATGCGCTCCGCAGTGTCCGTGTATCCAAACGCTTCCGCTCGCTTACTGGAAAACACAAGCGCGCCGTCTCACACTCTCTCACTCTCTCCGTCCCAGCGCGGTGGTGACGGGAAGCAGCCGCCCAGCAGAGGGACTGTTTGACAGATAGAATTCATTTGGAAGAGTTGTGTGTTTAATGCAGTGAATTCCATTCCTGTTACTTCAGACCGTTAACTGCTGCTTCCCCGCCGCTCCCTGCGCATTCACGCGCTTTTACGTTACATCGGCCCCCCGTCTAGTCGCCCGTTGCTCCTGCTGTAAAGACTCAAACCTTAATCAGTCGTCGGTCTCGTCTTAGATTCAGGAGCCGTATGCCTATCCCATGCGTGTTTATTACCCTCTACCACTTCTGCTGGGAGGCTATTCAACTTATCTACAACCCTCCCAGTATAGTAAAATTATTATAATCTGTTATGGATTGGCATCCAGCTAATAGCCTGCTAGCAAAGTGTGGCCCATCATCCGTATTGTGACCCAGCCAATAGAATAAGCAATAAATATATTCCCGTTGGTAGATGGGCCCTGGTGGAACTGCATGGGCTTCCAGCTCCGGCTAACAGCTTGCGGTTTCTGGATGCCGGGGCCCTGAGCCCAGACTAAATCAAGCCCTTCCTCATACGATGCATCTGAAGAAGAGACCTCTGAGACTCCAAAAGCTTATGCAACGACTTCTTTCTCTGTGTTGCCCCCAATTAAATGGATCAACTGGGGTTGTGCGGCCGGGCAGTGTGTGCCGGCAGGGGGCGTGCCGCGCTGTGTGTGTGCGGGCCGGCAGGGGCCGCGCGGTGTGTGCAGGGGCCGGCAGGGGGCAGCAGAGCTCAGCTTGGACGTGGTAATGAAGCGCTGCCGCGTCTCTTCTTGTCATGTGTCTGCTATTTATAGAAGCGGCTTATACCCCGTCCGCCGGATCTTCTCTAATCCCCGCTCATAACCTGCCCTCCGGCTTTGTGTCGGACGCATTGCATGCAGAATGCAGCCAGCAACTGGGTCCGAGGGGCCACACACCCCTCCGCAGCCCTGCTGGGAGCATTAGTGATACTTAATACCTCTGTATGTAGAGGGGACGGCGCTCGTTCCAGAGGAATCGCTTCATTACGTGATTATTCAACAATCAGCGGATTTATAGAAATATAATTTTTTATTTCATGTGAAACAAATCCAGCTTACAGCCCATTCCCCCTCAACTACCCCAACCCCCCCCCCCGTGTGTGGATTGTAGGGGCTTTCATTTGCTTGATGGTTTTGCAGGGGGGGCAATCCTCAATGAAGCAGCTGGAAGGGAGTTTTACTTTGCTGAGAGTTTGGTGGATAAGTGGAACCGCCTCCCAGCAGAAGTGGTAGAGGGTAATATGGTGAGGGCTGCATTTGGCTCTCGCATAAAACTGAGCAGCAACGGCCTCGGCTGTAAACAGACTGTAGTCGCCATGGTAACACCCCCATCTCTAAAACTAGAAAGAAAATGGAAAAGATCATGGCGCGTCCGCGCTGCGCCCTCTGGTTGTGTAAGAAACATGATGCGCATGCATGAGATTTGCGGTGTTTGTATGTGAAGCCGCCATGCTCTAAATAATGCGCCCGTCGCAGGCCCGCTGCTCGCCGTGCAGAGCGCTCTGGTGTGTCGGGGGATCTCCATCTCTGCAGCGCGCAGTTTAAAGGTCGGTGTAGGTTTGTATCAGAAGTTAGGGGGTCCCGGGGCTGGTGGGCTAATAACGTTCCGTCTAATGCAGGGCAGCAGCCGTCCTTCAGCTCAGCATGAAGAGTTACCCAGCCTGCTATCCCATCAAACCGTGGGGATAAACTCCCGTCACTCTCAGCCGTCTGCAGCCTTAACGGCAACATGGCTGCCCCAGCGAAGGCTTGCTGACGGGGAGGCTGTGTGCCCTGGCGTTCCTTTTGGGGTCTCCCCCGGGGTGCGACCCGCGAGGGCTTTCGTGGCTTGCTGTGATAGGAGCGGCTCCGTCACCTTGTCCGGTCTCCTGGAAATCAGACGGCGCATGCGACACAGAATCACCGGGGTGCGACCCGCGAGGGCTTTCGTGGCTTGCTGTGATAGGAGCGGCTCCGTCACCTTGTCCGGTCTCCTGGAAATCAGACGGCGCATGCGACACAGAATCACGTTATCTCCGCGTTGGGGTGAGGGGTCTGCCGGTGGGCTCTGGGGGTGTTTTTGGGGTTGATGTGACAGAGTGGCTTTCATTTGGTTGCGAAGCCGTTAAAGTGTAATGCGTGAACGTGTGGAACCGGCTGGAAAGAGAATGCGGCAGAAGCTGCAGTTCCTGTTCCGGAGCCTGCGGCCGAGGTGGTTTTGAGCTCCCTGACAAACAGGAAGCAAGACTTGCGGCCCCCGCTGCTCCCCGACGTCCTCCCATCTGCACCGTCTGGCTGTCGGCTTACTTTTACCATCCCTGTTCATGGCGTCTCACGGCGAGAGCGTCCAGCAGCCCCCCAACACATCGTCGGCGCTGCAGAAACTAGAGGGCTTCGCAAATAGGCTCTTCAGCCGAAACGGGAGGAGCGGCGCGCAGGAGCAGCGGGCGACGCACGAGACGGAGGCCCATTCGGCTTCGGAAAGCACTGCCCTGTGGGATAAAACAAGTATGTCAGCGTCCTGCTGCGCCCACGGTCCCTTCTCACTGAGAGATGGGCTTTGTTTACCCCGCGTGGTGCTGTTTGAGCGTAAGCTCTTTGGATGACATGTCCATGCATGTGTGCAAACAGGAGCCAGACTGCTGATCTGTGTTGCAACCTGCGCTGCGCCTGGTCTCTCGGGGACTTGAACGGGTTCATTGGATTTTGAGCTGCCGAATAGTGTTTGGTAACTCAGGAAATCCCCCCCGCGATTCACAGTCGGGGATAAAAGTTACGAGGCCGCCTCAAACGCAGCAAAAAACAATAGTCTGTGGCGCTGCGGGATGGGGGGCGAGCTGCAGATCCTTCTGTGTTTCTAATCATCGGATTGCGGGAAGGCGCCCGGGAGACCGTCCCGTGCGGTAGAGCGTCAGCTCCCGTTTGGTAGTCCTACTGTATACACCTCATACGGTCTCACCGCCACCTTCCGCTCGGTAAATATTCAGACAGATTGGATCCAGTGCCGGCCGGAGGCTGCCGTAACCTTTGGGGTGAAAATGGTCAAAAGCTGGGGACCCCCTGAGTAAGAGGGAGGGGTGGGGGGTATCCTGGGGCATTTGGTGACGTGGGAGGAATAGACTGCGTCCGGCCCCCTTGACGGCGTCCATAGAACTTTGTCACTTTGTGTGTGAGGCTGGACACCGGCCCTCCGGGTCATAGAGAGGCGGGGGGAACGAGAAGCTTTTCCCCCAGCGGTCTCGATGCCTTGCGCTGAGCGCCCCGGATTCACGCGGCCTCGTCCGGCATGTGGATGGAAGGAGGATGTGGGTGATGCAGGGAGAGGTCTCTCCGGGGTGAGTTTGGTGCCGCGTGTTGGTTGGCAGCCGTTTGGTGGCTGGGAATGTACTCGGGATTTCTCATATCTTGGCAGACAATTCCGATTTTGGGGTGGGGGAGAGAGAGCGCGCTCGGGGCTGCCGGGGTGGGGGAGAGAGAGCGAGCTCGGGGCTGCCGGGGTGGGGGAGAGAGAGCGAGCTAGGGGCTGCCGGGGTGGGGGAGAGAGAGCGAGCTCGGGGCTGCCGGGGTGGGGGAGAGAGAGAGCGAGCTCGGGGCTGCCGGGGTGGGGGAGAGAGAGAGCGAGCTCGGGGCTGCCGGGGTGGGGGAGAGAGAGCGAGCTCGGGGCTGCCGGGGTGGGGGAGAGAGAGCGAGCTCGGGGCTGCCGGGGTGGGGGAGAGAGAGCGAGCTCGGGGCTGCCGGGGTGGGGGAGAGAGAGCGAGCTCGGGGCTGCCGGGGTGGGGGAGAGAGAGCGAGCTCGGGGCTGCCGGGGTGGGGGAGAGAGAGCGAGCTCGGGGCTGCCGGGGTGGGGGAGAGAGAGCGAGCTCGGGGCTGCCGGGGTGGGGGAGAGAGAGCGAGCTCGGGGCTGCCGGGGTGGGGGAGAGCGAGCTCGGGGCTGCCGGGGTGAGGGAGAGAGAGCGAGCTCGGGGCTGCCGGGGTGGGGGAGAGAGCGAGCTCGGGGCTGCCGGGGTTAGTGAGAGAGCGCGCTCGGGGCTGCCGGGGTTAGTGAGAGAGAGCGCTCTCGGGGCTGCCGAGGTTAGGGAGAGAGAGCGCTCTCGGGGCTGCCGAGGTTAGGGAGAGAGAGCGCGCTCGGGGCTGCCGAGGTTAGGGAGAGAGAGCGCGCTCGGGGCTGCCGAGGTTAGGGAGAGAGAGCGCGCTCGGGGCTGCCGAGGTTAGGGAGAGAGAGCGCGCTCGGGGCTGCCGAGGTTAGGGAGAGAGAGCGCGCTCGGGGCTGCCGAGGTTAGGGAGAGAGAGCGCGCTCGGGGCTGCCGAGGTTGGGGAGAGAGCGCGAGCTCGGGGGTGGGGGAGAGAGCGCGAGCTCGGGGGTGGGGGAGAGAGAGCTCGCTCGGGGCTGCCAAGATGGGGGAGAGAGAGCGCGCTCGGGGCTGCCAAGATGGGGGAGAGAGAGCGCTCGGGGCTGCCGGGGTGGGGGAGAGAGCAAGCTCGGGGCTGCCGGGGTGGATTTAAAGATTTGCTGGGATAATGGGGACGACACAATAAACTGATCATTCTACGCTTGTGTTTCCATGACAACAAACTGGTGCCGAATTAATGAAGCCTGTTTAACCGCCTCACAGTGGGGCGAGAACGCAGGGCTGGCTGGCGGCGTCTCGCAGTTAGAGAGGGTGCCGATCAGCAGTGAGGAGGTTAAAGAAGCGAGCGTGACATCACGGTCTCCGGGGGGTTGTTGTGAATAATACCCTACAGAAAAACCCGGATGCGGCGTGAATGAGTGCCTCCGCGCCAGGATCGGACTTTGATGGCCGGTATGTTTGTGCGAAGGGGGATCTCACCATGAACGGTAAGCGGTAAAGCCGCCTCCTCCCGGTGCGCCCGGCTGTGTGTGGGGGTTGTTAACGTGACCGGATGGCGGCCGATCCATAACAGTTTCCATCCCGGTGTGAAGAATCCACGCGGAGCCGAGCTCCGTACTCGCTCTCTGAATTATTGAGGCGCGCGGCGGGACGGTTTGTAATGATTTTTTGGGTGGTAATGGAGGAATTTCCCCAAGTGAGTTATTTGGATCACTTTGGGTTCACATAATGAATCTACAAGACACGGAGGGCCGGTTATGGTGCCGCTGGCTTATAGTCGGGGTGCTGCCGGCCGAGGCTCGCTGTCGGGGCTGATTGAAGCTGAACGCGGCTTGTCGGGGGCCGTAGCGCCGGCTGTCGTGGGCTCTGGCGATCGCCGGGCTCGATCCGCTCAGCGCTTGGGGTTTTGCTGTTTCTATTTTTAAATGTTCTTTTCTGTTTTACGGAAGATATCAGCGGAAAGCAGATTTCCGTGTAAACGTGTTTTTACAACGCGTGCGGTGCGTTCCGGGGCCGGTAATGTTGGGTTTCATTTAAGTATTTGGTTCCCGGGACCTGAAATGCAACGGATGATTCGAGGTGTGTGTGTGTATGTATATATATATATATGTATGTATATATATGTATATATATGTGTGTATGTATAATTATATTGTGTGTGTGTATAATTATATTGTGTGTGTGTGTGTGTATATATATATATATATATATATATATATATATATATATATATATATATATATATATGTATGTATGTATAATTATATTGTGTGTGTGTGTATATATATATATATATATATATATGTATGTATAATTATATTGTGTGTGTGTGTATCCTATACTCGCCCCTATAGTTCTGCATTCAGAAAATATCGGCGTCCCAAATAATGGAACTCGGGGTCAGAGCGTATTTGTCTGAAGGCGCCTTGGTTGTCCCGCGGTTGTGCATTAAGCCGCCGTTACCCCTCTGGCGGGGACACCTGACCCGGTTTGCACTCTTTACGCTGGACGTGGTCTGTTTTCGGCACGGTGTCCGTTACTCTCAGCGATGGGTGTTGATAGGGTTTGTGATTTGCCCCGCTGTTTGTTATGGAGATGAATACAGAAACGCGAAGCCTCGGGTAATGCCCCCAGCGCAGCTGCTGCTTTATTCTTGGTCTTTATTTCTGTTTATCTACTTAACTCATTTTATTTAACCTGTTTGTGAAAGTAGCCAGGTTGGGAGGTGGTATAAGGCAGGGCTTTCGTGATAAGCCCGTGGATGGTTACTGGACTCCACAATGTGCTCTGGGCAGGAGAGGTGGGCACCAGTCTCCAGAACGGGCTTCTATCCGATGGGGTGGGCACCAGTCTCCAGAACGGGCTTCTATCCATCTGCTGGGTGCCGGTCTCCGGAACGGGCTTCCAGGTGATGGGGTGGGCACCAGTCTCCAGAACGGGCTTCTATCCGTCTGCTGGGTGCCGGTCTCCGGAACGGGCTTCCAGGTGACGGGGTGGGCACCGGTCTCCGGAACGGGCTTCCAGGTGATGGGGTGGGCACAGGTCTCCGGAATGGGCTTCCAGGTGATGGGGTGGGCACCGGTCACCAGAACTGGCTTCTATCCGATGGGGTGGGCACCAGTCTCCAGAACTGGCTTCTATCCGATGGGGTGGGCACCGGTCTCCAGAACGGGCTTCTGTCCGATGGGGGTGGGCACCAGTCTCCAGAACTGGCTTCTATCCGACGGGGTGGGCACCAGTCTCCAGAATGGGCTTCTATCCGACGGGGTGGGCACCGGTCTCCAGAACTGGCTTCTATCAGATGGGGTGGGCACCGGTCTCCAGAACTGGCTTCTATCAGATGGGGTGGGCACCGGTCTCCAGAACGGGCTTCTATCAGATGGGGTGGGCAGCGGTCTCCAGAACGAGCTTCTATCCGATGGGGTGGGCACCGGTCTCCAGAACTGGCTTCTATCAGATGGGGTGGGCACCGGTCTCCAGAACTGGCTTCTATCAGATGGGGTGGGCACCGGTCTCCAGAACGGGCTTCTATCAGATGGGGTGGGCACCGGTCTCCAGAACGGGCTTCTATCAGATGGGGTGGGCAGCGGTCTCCAGAACGGGCTTCTATCCGATGGGGTGGGCACCGGTCTCCAGAACGAGCTTCTATCCGATGGGGTGGGCACCAGTCTACAGAACGGGCTTCTATCCGATGGGGTGGGTACCGGTCTCCAGAACTGGCTTCTATCAGATGGGGTGGGCAGCTGTCTCCAGAACGGGCTTCTATCAGATGGGGTGGGCAGTGATCTCCAGAACGGGCTTCTATCCGTCTGCTGGGTGCCTGTCTCCGGAACGGGCTTCCAGGTGATGGGGTGGGCACCAGTCTCCAGAATGGGCTTCCAGGTGATGGGGTGGGCACCAGTCTCCAGAATGGGCTTCCAGGTGATGGGGTGGGCACCAGTCTCCAGAATGGGCTTCCAGGTGATGGGGTGGGCACCGGTCTCCAGAACGGGCTTCCAGGTGATGGGGTGGGCGCCAGTCTTCCAGTTAGTGGGCAGGATGGCTACCAGATGGCTGAATAACTTCAGGCAGTTTTATGCTCACAGGTCAGGCCTTCTGTACCTTCAGAATATGTAAATCCCTGTTCTCTGGTTTTTATATTTTTACCCATATTTACTTTCCCTGCGTAATTTTTTGTGTTCTAGTGAAAGAATTCCTCGCCAAAGCCAAAGAAGACTTCCTGAAAAAATGGGAGAGTCCTCCTCAGGTATCCGCCGTAAACGCTTATGATTAGAGATGTTACAGGAAAATGTCACAAATAATCCCCCTTCCTGGAAGCTCCTCTTGGCTGTGTCTGGGATTCACCCGGGGCCCTCACTCCCCCCCCACCTGCTGTCTGGGCCCAGGGCCCCTCACTCCTCACCCCCCCACCGTCAGTTACCCCAGATCCCTGTCTCTATGCATCTTCTTTATGCAGCTTTTTCGGGTCCTTGTAGCAGGACTCTGTATTTTGCTTCCGGTTCTGTAACGGAGGCTCCGTGTTTCTCTGTGATATGGAAGGTGTTTTATGTTTATTTTATTTAGTGCTCCCAATGTTATGCGATATGGAAGTCGCAGCCGACGCGCTCGCTAATGCCTAGAAATGTTTTCCCCTCCCCTGCAGAACACCGCCGGTCTCGAGGACTTTGAAAGAATAAAAACCCTGGGCACCGGTTCCTTCGGGCGCGTGATGTTGGTGAAGCAGAAGGGCGCGGACCAGTATTACGCCATGAAGATCCTGGACAAGCAGAAGGTAGGACCAGCAGAGGCCTCATCTCTTGGCTTGTGTGTCGCGGGTTAATTGCCCCGCGGCAAGTGCGGCACGTCGTTCACCTCCCCAAATAACGAAAATAATTAAATGTATGATGGCGTGTGGCACTTCATTCCTCTGCCAGTGTTATTTTAGCGGCGTTTACTCTACATTGGCGTCTGTGGCGCCTTTCGTTCCCCTCCTGGTGTTATTTTAGCAGGGTTTACCTGTACGTTGGCATCGGTGGCGCCCTTTGTTCTCCTCCCCGCATCCTTCATTGTCGTCTCCTGCAGGTGGTGAAGCTGAAACAAATCGAGCACACGCTGAATGAGAAGAGGATATTACAGGCCGTGAACTTCCCCTTCCTGGTGAGGCTGGAATATTCCTTCAAGGTGAGTGTGAGCAGGCGCTTTGCGCAGATGCCGCTCATGTGGGTGATTAGTGGCTGCATGCATTCGGCACGTATGAGCAGTAACCCCGGTGTGGGTATTACCGTTTCGCTGTTTGCGTCTTGCTGCGCCGTTTCAGGGACTTGGATCAGCAGTGAATGAGCCGTAAGTCTCCCTGCCCCCCCCCACTTGTGCCCCCTGGTGGCTGACCTCGTGTGTGTGATCTGTGTTTCACGCAGGATAATTCCAATCTGTACATGGTGATGGAGTACGTCCCCGGAGGAGAGATGTTCTCACATCTAAGAAGAATTGGGAGGTTCAGGTCAGTCTCTTGTAGTTTTAGGCTAATGGTAATATTTTAGAGCATCTTGGACAGCTGGTTGCTCAGCTGTTGTGCCATACAGACCAACAAGTATTGGCAGGATTTTTTTTTGAGATTCTGTAGGGCCCCCCATCACACGGCCCGCCATGGCCTGACCCTTCACACGACCGTCATGCTCATGACTCTGGCACTCTGTATGTACTCACCCCAGCCTGTTTACGGGATGCACACATCTGATTTGTCTTTCGCAGCGAGCCCCACGCACGGTTCTACGCAGCTCAGATAGTATTAACGTTCGAGTACCTCCATTCACTAGACCTCATCTACAGAGATCTCAAACCAGAAAACCTTCTCATTGACCAGCAAGGATACATTCAGGTACGTCTTCTGTCTGAGGGGGAATGTTCATAGCGGGCGCTCAGCCCCTGCAGGCGCATGTTTGCCAGCAACCTAGGACTCGTGGCGGCATCTGTAATGCCAGCATCTCTGAGAGACCGGGGGAGATAACATTGGGGATGGTGGGGTACATCAGAGGAAGATGATATAATGGGGTGCGAGGTGATTCAGGCCTCTCAGAGTCAGACGTTTCCGGTCTGTGCTCACCCTGTAACGTGTTCAGGGGGTACTACTTTAGCACAGGTGGAGAAAGCAGATCGAATGAGATGGCGTGTTCCATCCTGAGACATGCAGTTTCAGGCCGCGCGGTTGTGTGTACGGTGTGAGATTTGGAGATGTCACGGCTATGGCTGGGGGTTGCAAAAAGTTACCCTCTCACCCAGGGGACGGGTTTTTTCCTAAGGTTGTCTTTTTTTTGTTTTTTTTTTTTTCCCCACTCCAGGTCACAGATTTTGGATTTGCCAAAAGGGTAAAGGGCAGAACCTGGACGTTGTGCGGAACGCCGGAATACTTGGCACCAGAGATCATTCTGAGCAAGGCAAGGGTTAACCATGACATCATTTCTACTGGATCTGTCTGTCATGCTGATGTCATGTGACGGTCGCTTCACAAACTCTGTTCAATCTGTGTAGTTAGTAAACAGAATTTGGCTCGGGCCCCGGGCTAACGCTGGCCGGATCCCCCACGTTCTGTGTGTTTGTCTACAAATAACAGCTGCGGTCTTAGCACAAATGCGTCCCGTGCTGCTCGTGTTGGGTGTCCCTTAGAGCTTACAATCCAATACTTCCCATTAATGTCGTCTTCGCCTCTTATTTTTTTTAGGGCTACAACAAAGCAGTCGATTGGTGGGCTCTGGGAGTTTTAATCTATGAGATGGCGGCTGGTTATCCTCCGTTCTTCGCTGACCAGCCAATCCAGATCTATGAAAAAATAGTGTCTGGAAAGGTGAGTGAATTTAGGTTTAATCCCCTTCGGAATCTTTGGGTCGGTGCGTCCAGCGCAGGGTGCGGGTATCGCCTGCGTCCAGCGCAGGGTGCGGGTATCGCCTGCGTCCAGCGCAGGGTGCGGGTATCGCCTGCGTCCAGCCTGGCACCCTGTCCAGCCCCCAACCTGAGAACGCGCATCCTATTAATGCACGTGGGTGAGTCTGACGTCTTCCTCGCTCGTCTCTCGTCTCAGGTACGATTTCCTTCGCACTTCAGCTCAGATCTTAAGGACCTGCTGAGGAATCTGCTGCAGGTGGATCTGACCAAACGATACGGGAATCTGAAGAACGGCGTAAACGACATCAAGAACCACAAATGGTTTGCCACCACGGACTGGATCGCCATTTACCAGAGGAAGGTGAGTTTATCGTCTATTCTCTCTGATAGGATGTTACTGGCCCTGGAACATGAATTCAGTCTGATAGGATGTTACTGGCCCCGGAACATGAATTCAGTCTGATGATTGGATGTTACTGACCCTGGAATGTCTCCCTTGGTCCGCAGGTAGAAGCTCCCTTCATACCAAAGTGCAGAGGACCTGGAGATACCAGTAATTTCGACGACTACGAGGAGGAGGACATCAGAGTCTCTCTGACAGAGAAATGTGCAAAGGAATTTGCTGACTTTTAGGATATTTGCGAGGACACGATGACATCAGGGCTCATACTGGGATCTTTGCACTCTGTTATGGGATGGAGCGGGGGCAATCGTTCCTCCGTGAGGCTGAATGAGGTGTATATTTGCCATCTTCCATGGGTGCGTTCTGCCCCAACCTTTCCACCCAGGCACCGTGAACGAGCGGCTCGTGCCGTTCCACTTCTAGACCACTTTCGTTCCCTCTCTTGGTTTCTCCTTTCCCCGTCATGTATGTCCGGCCCTCACCGTTTTATTATTTTATCGAGCCGCACTCCCTTTTATTTTGGAAAATGTATTATTTGTGTGAGTGAAGCCGGGAGATGTTGCATCCGGGTTTAGACTGACATACATGTCGCTTGTAGTTTGCGTCACGCCGAAGGTCTGTATTCCTTTGTCGTCCTTTCTGAGGGTACAAAAATCATCGTTTCAGCTCCCGCGGAGGCCGCCGGTAATTGGAGGTTTTTTCTCATTACGGCTGTAATTTTATCGAGGGAAATCCCGTTTATTAGGGTTCCTCTTTTTGGTGGATGACCAAACTGGCAAGGAATAGGCCGAAGTGGCACGTTTGGGGGGTAGACCGCATGCCTTGGCGTCCTGCACTGCGGTAACTATGCCACGCAGCGAGATTCCCCGCCGGTCCTGCCGTCACTGACTGTTCCACCCCGTCTGTGTCAGATAAAGCCCCGGCCGGTGTATTTTAACCCAAGCTCTGCGTAGAAGTCAGGATCGCGATGGATTCGTTGGTTGCGCTGTTCTGCTCTGGCATGACGACATGCCATTCGGCAAGCGCCGGGGTTCGGATGCGTTGCTATGACGAAGGTTTATTTTCTTTTTGCAGAATAGAGGGTCGTAGCCACGTTATGCTGGTATATACTACGTTAGTAACCCCACGGCGGAGCCCTGTGCCGGGGCGATAAGCTCACAAACTGCCATCGGTTTCTATGTTCTGTTCCGCTTCGTCTCTCTCCGCTGCGGCCGGGACGTGCAGATTAACAGCCAGCATTAGCGCCCAGCATGAGAACGCGCTCCTCCTCTGCGGTTTAGCATGTTCGTGTCATATTTATTAACAAACAGTTTACCCTTTAAGCCCTAGGGGTGCGCTGCATACCCTCTGGAATCGGGGGGGGTAATGTACCCGTGTCCCGCGACCCATCTGACTGTTGATTTTAGATCCACTTCCACACGAGAAGGAATGGTTTTTACAGAGTGGATCGGGATGCGGCCGTCGTATGCGTGAGCGCCAGGGGAGGAACGAGCCTCGGGAGGAGATGTGCCGTCCGGCATCCCGTACGTCTTTTGGTCATCGAGCATTTTTGCACAAGTACGCGATTCGAAGGCTGCCCGCCGCAGTCTGTCCACTCTTACATACGTGCAAGAAAGGTATACGACTCTTTGCTGTAGCAAATTTTATGTAACTATATATATATATATATACGTCACAATAAATTTCAAGGAATTCTTTGTATGAAAATGTTAAATCTTTTGTATTTCATTAGACGAGGCCGTTGTACGCTAGCTGTATGCGATGACTTCTACAGTAACTTTGTTGTCGTTTCTGAACTTACCGATTTTAATAAATGCTGGAGATCACATTCTGTAATGAACGGAGTTTTCAGTGCTGCGGAACGCGTCGTTCCCTGCGCAGCAGAAGGGGGTCCGTACCGTCGCCGCAGCAAAGGCTGGAGGTCCTCGGCATTCATTTATTCAGCGTTCGAGTGATTGTGACGCATTCCCTGACTCTATTTCAGGATTTATACCGCATCAAATGTGTCGGTTATAAGACATGACACCCACCCCCATCTTCAGGACACGGCTATAAAACTGGTTAACATGTAACTGTTCAGGGTCCCGACCCTCACACGGGGTAAATAAGACCGGAGGCCCCTGAGTCCAGCAATTCCTCTGCGCTTTCTGCGTTATTAGACTTAAAGGAAACCATGCGACAGACGCAGCGAGGAGAATGCGTGTATGGCGGCCCGCTGGGGAGGGGATGCTGCACCCCAGATACGCAGCCGAAACCAGCGGAAAACTCATCACTTCATAGGGTGTAAAGTAGATCCGGTAATGGAGCTCACATGGGATGGCTGGAAACGACTCTGCGACGCCGGTAGTGCATGAACAAGATAACTGAATAAAGGGTTAAAATGCACGAACATCCTCAAACACGATGCCCCCGGGGGGGTCCGAAGCGGGAGGGATAGGCAGAAGCCACTATCGTGTATAAAGCTGCGGATGTGTGAATGAATAGATTAGATGGGGCTCAGGAGGTCATTCTTGGGCGAAACGTGGAGGGAGCCCCCAAATAGGGAGAGGAAGGGAGGCGCTTGTTCCGTCGATGAAAGGTGGTAAGAGGTATTGTTCCCCTTTGGTCTGATGGCACAGACAAGCTGTTTGGGGGCAAAGCTGACACTCCTGGGGGTCCAGAGAGGGAGGAGAAATGTCAGGATATTCTTGCAAACATTCATTTTTTGTGCGTCTTACAGTTTATTAAAGTAGGGGGCAAATACAGGATCTGCCACAGGGGCAAATAGTCCAGGAATGCCCCTGGCTCTGCATCATGTGTAGGCAAAAGGAATGCTGCCCCCTGGTGGCTGCAGAGTGTTTGTCTATTTTCTGTCACACAGATACTGCACGGGCCCGGAGCCCTTGCCAGTAACGGTAACTTGTGAAACCCTAACCCCCTGGCGGGTGCTGGGGCAGGAAGCAGGGATTTAACAACCTGAGCCCCCTTCAACTACAAACAGCAGCCGTTAAATCAATAATCACTGGAAATAAAACCTCCGCATTCCTTCCATCACCCTCCGTGCTAAGGCCGGGGCCCCAGCTCTGTGAGGGCCCGGGGACCGAGTGTCCGTCCAATCTGGATTCCACACTCTGGGAACTCTGCCACGCGCCAGGGATCAACAAACTAAACACAGGCCCTACTGCAGCGACTCGCTAATGGCAGTGAACGGCTCTAGCAACGGTCTCCGTGGAAACAGTCACCTGTCAGGAAGTAAAGATATTATCAATGGAGTCACCTGTATTCAGGCAGGGATTCCAGCTTCGATGTAGCAGGGACTCCAGCTTCGATGTAGCAGGGAGAAAAGCACCAATCAGGACGCTCAGATATCAGGAGACCATGTGATACCGAGAATCTACCCAATTACCCTGAGACTGGGGTAAATACCCTGAGAATCTGCCCCCCTCCGAGACTGAGGTAAATACCCTGAGAATCTGCTCACTCACCCCAAGACTGGGGTAAATACCATGAGAATCTGCCCATTCCCCACGGGACTGAAGTAAATACCCTGAGAATCTGCCCATTCACCCGGAGACTGAGGTAAATACCCTGAGAATCTGCCCAATCACCCCGAGACTGAGGTAAATACCCTGAGGATTTATATTATGTTTATATATTTGTTGCCAACTTTATTAGGGTAAGAAGCGGAGACAGTTTTTGTTTTTTGTATACATTGTACAGCCAATACACTGTTTCTTGCTGCATGCTTACACCTGTTTGGTAGGCCTCGTATTATACATTTATATTATGTGAGCCTGAGACTAGCTTAGCGCACCAACATTTTTTCTTTACCCTGAGAATCTGCCCACTCACCCCGATATTGAGGTAAATACCCTGAGAATCTGCCCATTCACCCCGAGACTGAGGTAAATACCCTGAGAATCTGCCCATTCACCCAGATACTGAGGTAAATACCCTGAGAATCTGCCCATTCACCCAGAGACTGAGGTAAATACCCTGAGAATCTGCCCATTCACCCAGAGACTGAGGTAAATACCCTGAGAATCTGCCCATTCACCCCGAGACTGAGGTAACTACCCTGAGAATCTGCCCATTCACCCCGAGACTGGGGTAAATACCTTGAGAATCTGCCCATTTGCCCCCCCCCGAATGATAGTGGGGTAGATATGTTGCTGAGCTCCCCGCTCTCTGTTATTCTGACATCCCGTCGTGCCCCCCCCGCATCAGAAGACTACATCTCCCAGGATGCCCCGGGGCTGCCTCACGATCTGATTGGCTGAAGCCGCTGCTGAGGCTCTGACCATGTGAGAGCAATAGCTTGGTGAGTGGCCCCCGGAGTGGGGATATTGGCAAGAGAAAGACGCCCTGGACTGGTTATACTCTGGAGAAAAGCTGGTGACACTGGGAATAGGAGGAGGCCTCATGCTGGGGATACCGAGGAGAGGAGGGGCCCAGGACTGGGTATACTGGGAAGAAAAGGGTCTCCTGTAGTGATGTACTAGGAAAAGCAAGGGCCCCTGAACTAAGGATAATGGGGAAAGTAGGGGCCCCTGAGCTGAGGATAGTGGGAAAAGGAGGGGCCCCTGAACTGAGGATAGTGGGGAGAGGATGGGCCCCTGGCCTGGGGATGCCGGAGACAGGATTAGGTCAGGATTGGCCCTAGACTGGGTACACTGGGAAGAGAAGGTGCCCCTGAACTGAGGATAGTGGGGAGAGGATGGGCCCCTGGCCTGGGGATGCCGGAGACAGGATTAGGTCAGGATTGGCCCTAGACTGGGTACACTGGGAAGAGAAGGTGCCCCTGAACTGAGGATAGTGGGGAGGCGAGGGGCCCCTGGGGTTGCTGGACATTCTGAGGTTTTGGGGTTGTTGTCATTCTCTGCGCTCGGAAATGGGATTTATTATCATCATTTCCTTGTCTTTGTCAAAGTTGATTTTTGTCCACATTTTGCTCAAAGCGCTTCAGACCCCCGCCCCACCAGTCCAATCTGCCCCGGCCTGTGGGGTATATAATGGAAGTCTGCAGAAGGGCCCAGAAATATCAGGAGCTGGGACTTCTGGCGGTTAGCTTAACCCTTTATAGTAACCCTTTTGGTATTTCAGCGTCACCCCAACGGGGTCTCACATGACTCTGGGAGACTGCAGCAGCTACCCCAGAACATGCATTACGAAGTACATACATGGAACAGCCTCCCAGCAGAAGTGGTAGAGGGTAATACAGTGAGGGTATTAAACATGCATGCGATAGACATACGGCTCCTGAATCTAAGACGAGACCTACGACTGATTAAGGTTTGATTCTTTATAGCAGGAGAAACGGGGGCCAAGGGGGCCGATCTGCCGGCGGCAGGGGACAGGAGTTCCAGGTACCGGGCCAGTAATTAGCGCTCTGTACCTTTAAGAAGTCGGCCATTACAGGCAGTGCTTCCTGCGTCAGGCAGGCGGCCGCTTTCCCTGCCGGCAGAATCTGCAGCGCTCCCTGGCACGTTAACTTCTTCCTCGCCACATCCTGCGCAATGTGAAATGGGGGCGTTTCCCACGTGGCGGCTGCATAGAGGGACTTGTTCAAATTCTGTGAGTTATTTGGTGGTTAATATAACCCGGGAAAACTGGGTGAATCCCCCCCTGTGCTCAAAACGCCCTTAAAACGGGACAGTCGGCAGCTTCTTGCGAGACCAGGAGGAGAGATTTGGGGATTTATCGAGAATCGATGATTCGGAAGGTTCTGCGGGGGGGCGATGTCATTTGTAACCTGTCGTGGTCATCAGCCACCAACAGAGTAAAGGGGGGTTTCAGCAGCGAGGCCCCCGTGGCTTCCTCTGGTTTAGGCTGACTCCTGTCATCTCTCTTTTAGATGCCCCGGGACCACCGACCCTGCCCCTGTGGTTACGCAGAACATGGAGAATAAGGAAAATGGCTCCCTGGACGTTAAAACGTGAGTATCGGCTGAGGCAGAAGAGCTGTTATTGTGTCCTTATAAACCGCGTGGTGAGACAGAAGCGTTAGCGAGATGCGGGTGTATGTGGCTCCTCAGGGGCGGAGCAGAAAGCTGTCTTGCTCCGTTGCCCCCTGGTCTGGTGACGTTT